>NW_027362243.1:0-55822 GCF_039654945.1 Dendrobates tinctorius
ATTTCTGGCTCTCACAGACCTGTAACTTCTTCTTTAAGAGTCTCCTCTTTCCTCCACTCATTACCTGTAGTAATGGCACCTGTTTAAACTTGTTATCAGTATAAAAAGACACCTGTGCACACCCTCAAACAGTCTGACTCCAAACTCCACTATGGTGAAGACCAAAGAGCTGTCAAAGGACACCAGAAACAAAATTGTAGCCCTGCACCAGGCTGGGAAGACTGAATCTGCAATAGCCAACCAGCTTGGAGTGAAGAAATCAACTGTGGGAGCAATAATTAGAAAATGGAAGACATACAAGACCACTGATAATCTCCCTCGATCTGGTGCTCCACGCAAAATCCCACCCCGTGGGGTCAGAAAGATCACAAGAACGGTGAGCAAAAATCCCAGAACCACGCGGGGGGACCTAGTGAATGAACTGCAGAGAGCTGGGACCAATGTAACAAGGCCTACCATAAGTAACACACTACGCCACCATGGACTCAGATCCTGCAGTGCCAGACGTGTCCCACTGCTTAAGCCTGTACATGTCCGGGCCCGTCTGAAGTTTGCTAGAGAGCATTTGGATGATCCAGAGGAGTTTTGGGAGAATGTCCTATGGTCTGATGAAACCAAACTGGAACTGTTTGGTAGAAACACAACTTGTCGTGTTTGGAGGAAAAAGAATACTGAGTTGCATCCATCAAACACCATACCTACTGTAAAGCATGGTGGTGGAAACATCATGCTTTGGGGCTGTTTCTCTGCAAAGGGGCCAGGACGACTGATCCGGGTACATGAAAGAATGAATGGGGCCATGTATCGTGAGATTTTGAGTGAAAACCTCCTTCCATCAGCAAGGGCATTGAAGATGAAACGTGGCTGGGTCTTTCAACATGACAATGATCCAAAGCACACCGCCAGGGCAACGAAGGAGTGGCTTCGTAAGAAGCATTTCAAGGTCCTGGAGTGGCCTAGCCAGTCTCCAGATCTCAACCCTATAGAAAACCTTTGGAGGGAGTTGAAAGTCCGTGTTGCCAAGCGAAAAGCCAAAAACATCACTGCTCTAGAGGAGATCTACATGGAGGAATGGGCCAACATACCAACAACAGTGTGTGGCAACCTTGTGAAGACTTACAGAAAACGTTTGACCTCTGTCATTGCCTACAAAGGATATATCACAAAAGTATTGAGATGAAATTTTGTTTCTGACCAAATACTTATTTTCCACCATAATATGCAAATAAAATGAAAAAAAAAAAACAGACAATGTGATTTTCTGGATTTTTTTTTCTCAGTTTGTCTCCCATAGTTGAGGTCTACCTATGATGTAAATTACAGACGCCTCTCATCTTTTTAAGTGGTGGAACTTGCACTATTGCTGACTGACTAAATACTTTTTTTCCCCACTGTATACAAGTACAACAGCAACATGGGGGTTTAAAGGGGTAAGACTCTCAACCCCTTACACATGTCTACATATTGATATTAGTCATGTATTATACTACAGCACAGGCACCATTTTGATGAATGCAAACCTTTTTTTTGTAACCCCACAAACACCCGGAGCACCAGAATCTCAATAACTGAAATTTACAAATACAGATTACACAACAACCACAAGATGCATTTCATCACCCAGGTCACCTCATTTTAATCAGTATAACAGCGTAGACCTGACACTGTCTGTACTTTACTGTTCACAATCCTGCTGACAGGATCCCTTTAAATCTAAATTTTAATAAGTTTGTTCTTTTCTGCGCTAAACGTCCCCCAAACCCTGAGGACGGCGAGTATACCTTGGTTGTGTTTTGCTGTATGTGTATACAAAAGTACAAGAAGAGCACCTATCAGGGGCTCAGAAAAGCTGGGTGGCATGTGTGCTAGTGTGTGACCCAGCGCAGGTGTCTCACTGGCCTATCAAAACAGTGACCGATAGCAGCAAACAGTGTGATGGTGATGTGAGAACTGTCTGCGGGGTGCGCTTAGGTGAGTGGACAAAAGAATATGGGAGGTTCACCTTTATAGTAACATCCCAGGGCAGGTGTGTCGTGAGCAAGTGGTGTTCAAGAAATATTGGTGGCAGTGGTTGTGACTTATCCTGACACACAATGTACAGGGAAATGGGAAAATTGTGAAAAAAAACGCAATTCTGACCTTAATTATGTTTACGGCGTACATTATGTGGTAAAAATGACCATGTAATATGATTCTCCTCATCAGTATGATTACAGAGATACTAAACGTGCCCAGATTTTTAAATTATTTTAGTGGTAGAAAAAAAATCAAGACTTTGAAATAAAAAATATGTTGGAGTTTGTGTTGCCATTTTCCGAGACCCGTAGTTTTACTTTTTCGTTCAATAGAGCTATGAGAGGGATTATTTTTTCATAAGGCGAGACGTTATTATGGATATTACTTTGGGATAGATATGACATTTTAGTTGCTTGTTACGCATTTTAACCCCTTCACTACCAAGAGTGGTTTGCACGTTAACTACCGGGCCAATTTTTACAATTCTGACCACTGTCCCTTTATGAGGTCATAACTCTCAAACGCTTCCGTGGATCCCGGTGATTCTGACAATGTTTTCTCGTGACATATTGTACTTCATGTTAGTGGTAAAATTTCATTCATATAACTTGCGTTTATTTATGAGAAAAACGGAAATTTGGCGAAAATTTTGAAAATTCCGCAATTTTCCAACTTTGAATTTTTATGCCCTTAAATCACAGAGATATGGCACACAAAAAAGTTAATAAGTAACATTTGCCACATGTTTACTTTACATCAGCAACATTTTTATTTGTTAGCAAGATATAAGGGTTAAAAGTTGACCAGCGATCTCTCATTTTTGCAACACCATTTTATTTTTACGGACCACCTCACATTTGAAGCCACTTTGAGGGGTCTATATGATAGAAAATACCCAAAAGTGACACCATTCTAAAAATTGCACCCCTTAAGGTGCTTAAAACCACATTCAAGGTGTTTATTAACCCTTCAGGTGCGTCACAGGAATTTTTTGAATATTTAAAAAAAATTAACATTTAACTTTTTTTCACAAAAAAAATTACTTCAGGTTCAATTTTTTTTATTTTACCAAGTGTAACAGGAGAAATTGGACTGCAAAAATTATTGTGCAATTTGTCCTGAGCACGCTGATACCTGATATGTGGGGGGGAACCACTGTTTCGGCGCATGGCAGAGCTCAGAAGGGAAGGAGCGCCGTTTGACTTTTTCAATGCAAAATTGGCTGGAATTCTGATCGGACGCCATGTCGCGTTTGGAGAGCCCCTGATGTACCTAAACAGTGGAAACCCCCCACAAGTGACCCCATTTTTGAAACTAGACCCCCTAAGGAACTTATCTAGATATGTGGTGAGAACTTTGAACCCACAAGGGCTTCACAGAAGTTTATAATGCACAGCGGTACAATTAAAAAATCATATTTTTTCCAAAAAATGATCTTTTCACCCCCAATTTTTATTTTCCCAAGGGTAACAGGACCCTAAAAGTTATTGTGCAATTTGTCCTGAGTACACTGATACCCCATATGTGGGTGTAAATGACTATTTGGGCACATGGCAGAGCTCGGAAGGCAAGCAGCGCCATTTGACTTTTTTGGCTGGAATTGAGATCAGACACCATGTCGCGTTTGGAAAGCCCCTGATGCACCAAAACAGTGGAAACCCCCCACAAATGACCCCATTTTGGAAACTAGACCCCCCAAGGAACTTATCTAGATGTGTGGTGAGAACTTTGAACCCCCAAGTGCTTCACAGAAGTTTATAACGCCCAGGCGTGAAAATAAGAAAAAAATTTTTTTCCACAAAAATGATATTTTTGCCCCAAAATTTTTATTTTCCTAAGGGCAACAGGAGAAATAGGACCCCAAAAGTTGTTTTGCAAATTGTCCTGATTAGGCTGATACCCCATATGAGGGGGTAAAACACTGTTTGGGTGCATGGCAGGGCTTGGAAGGGAAGGAGCACCATTTGACTTTTTCAACGCAGAATTGGCTGGAATTGAGATCAGATGTCATGTTGCGTTTGGAGAGCACCCGATGTGCGCAAATAGTGGAAACCCCCAATTCTAGCCCTAGCCCTAACCCTAACCCTAGCCCTAGCCCTAACCCTAGCCCTAGCCCTAACCCTAGTGGGAAAATGGAAATAAATACATTTTTTTAATTTTATTATTTTTCCCTAACTAAGGGGGTGATAATGGGGGGTTTGATTTACTATTTATGGCGGTTTTTATGTTTGACAGCTGTCGCACGCTAAAAGACGCTTTTTATTGTAAAAATAGTTTTTGCATCACCACATATTGAGAGCTATAATTTTTCCATATTTTGACCCACCGAGTCATGTGAGGTCTTATTTTTTGCGGGACGAGTTGACGCTTTTATTGGTGTCATGTTCGGGCACGTGACATTTTTTGATCGCTTTTTATTTCGTTTTTTGGGACGCAGAATTTACAAAAACCAGCGTTTCATGAATTTCTTTTGGGTGGTGCGTTTACGCCGTTCCGGGTGCGGTAAAATTTATAAGGCAGTTTTATTCTTCGGGTCAGTACGGTTACAGCGATACCTCATTTAGGTGGTTTTTTTATGTTTTGGCGCTTTTATGCAATGAAAATAATTTTATATAAAAAATAATTATTTTTGCATCACTTTATTCTGCGAGCTATAACTTTTTTATTTTTTCGCTGATGATGCTGTATGGTGGCTCATTTTTTGCGGGACAAGATGACGTTTTCAGCGGTACCATGGATATTTGTATGCATCTTTTTGATCGCGCGTTATTGCACTTTTTGTTCGGCAGTATGATAATAAATCATTATTTTTTGCTTCGTTTTTTATTTTTATTTTTTAAGGGGTTCACTTAAGGGGTTAACTATTGGGACAGTTTTATAGGGCGGGTCGTTATGGACGCGGCGATACCAAATATGTGTACTTTTATTGTTTTGTTTTTTTTTATTTCCAAAAAATGAATTTATTGGGGAATATTTTTTTTTTTTTTTTAATTTATTTGGCGATTTTTTTTAAATTATTTTTACACTTTTTTTTATTTTTTTTTTACTTTATTACAATGTCCCATGGGGGACATCACTGTCCTGTGACAGATCGCTGATCTGTCACATCACAGATCACTGTGACAGATCAGCGATCTGTCAGGCACTGCACAGGCTTCCTCATGCCTGCACTTTGCAGGCACTGAGGAAGCCAGCTTCCTGCAGGCCCCCGGAGGTCTCCGTCGCCATATTGGATCCGGGGACCTGCAGGAAAGGAGTCCTCCGCAGCAGCGCTGCACATTGTGCTGCCGTGGGGGCTCAGGGAAGCACGGAGGGAGCCCCCTCCCTGACGATGCTTCCCTTTAACCCCCGGTACACCGCGATCATGTTTGATCGCGGTGTGCAAGGGGTTAACGTGTCGGGGGCGGTCCGTAACCGCCCCTGACACATTGTGCCGGGTGTCAGCTATGATAATTAGCTGACACTCGGCCGCGATCAGCGGCGCACACCACGTGGGCGCCGCTGATAGCGATGACGTAATATTCCGTCCATGGTAATTAGGTCCATGGTCACATGGACGGAATATTACGTCAATTGTAGGTAAGGGGTTAAGTGGTATTGCAGCGACCAAAAAATACCGCAATGTTGGCGTTTTTAAATTTTTTGTGTTTACCAATTGGGTTAATTATTTTTATATTTTGATAGCTCGGACTTTGCTGGATGCGGCGATATCACTTGACATTTTTTTTTATGTTCATTTTCAATGGAGGAAAATTGAACTTTTATGAGTTTTTTTTTCATATTTGTTTAAATCTTTTTTTGTTGTTTTACTTTTCTTTTCACTTCATTTATCGCTCCCTAAGGCCCCTTCCACACTTCAGTTTTTTGCAATCAGTCACAATCCGTCAGGTTTTGACAAAAAACGGATCCTCAATTTTTTTTTGAGGATCCGTTTTTTCCCCATTGACTTGCATTAATGGCGGATTGTGACGGATGGCTGTCCGTTTCATCCGTTTTTTTTGAGGATCCGCCAAACGTTACTCTCTCTCTCTCTCCTTCCCGACCAGCGTTTCCTTTAAATTTCCTCATTTTCAGGATCCTTCTGAAAACGGATCCTGTGCCATCCGTTCACATCAGTTCAGAACGGATCCGCTTGTCTGCCTTTTTGGCGGATTTGAACTGATGCAAAAAACTGAAGTGTGAAAGAGGCCTAAGCTGTACTACATACAGGGGCTAATGGTGCAGCAGAAGTGTGAACTTTTTGATGCTTTTGTTTAATATTTTCCACTATAGTATATGGAGAGCATAAAAAACGCATGCAAAATTCCAATGAAGTCTCCAATTGTGGAACTGAAGCATTCCTCTACTAAAAAAATGCATTCGAAAAAACTGCCACAAAAAAATACAATAAAAAGTTTTGATTGCTTTAGTGCGAATACCTATGGAAACAATGCAGCACTTCTGCACGTGTGAACATGGCCCAGGAGAGACTCTGGACAATTTGTACGTTCTACACCAGGTTCACACTTGGGGTTATTTATTTTTTATCACTACTTAGAATTACAGACAAATTAAAAAAAGTGATCTGAGCCAATTATATGGAAAAAATACAATATTATTTAACATTTATTCTGAAGCTATATGAAATAATTCCGACTACAGCAATGGTCTGTGCCCATCACGGGTGATCCGTGTTACCGGGAAGAGAGGAGGAGACATTCCTAGAAGGAGCTGACAATAGATACATCACATTATCTCACATATGAGGATACAGAATTATACAGGTTTGAAAATATCAAATAGAAAGATTTGCCTGTAAACAGGTAAAAAAGCAAAAACAGTAAATAAAGCAATGACTTGGGCTCTTGTACCGGTAAGTTTTTATACATCTCATCCCAATCCAGCTAACCCCTATCCGTACAGTGGCAGCTGGTATTGGATGGTCTGCCATGGGTAACATAACTAGTTCTCCTATATTAGACCCATTGCCATGTTCGTCTTTATGACATCACAGAAGCGTTGTCCACGAGTCATGGAATGTTCCGCAAGAACGGTCAGTGCGAGGCAAGCAGAGATAGAGAGGAGAGCTGAACACTAACCCAGAGCGACTTGTAAATCACTTTTTACTTGTTTTGTTTATTTTTTTTACTTTTATTTCTTTTTTTTGGGAGTGTTTTCTACCATCCGCACACACTTTTGTGTGTGTGGAGGGGAAGGCAGCCTAATGGCTGCACCCGTAGCTGGAGGAAAGTTCCAACCACGGAGACGTCTCCCACATGCCAGGACATCCCTATACAGTCAGAGGCCTGAACACCACCAAAGGCCAACTGGCTTCACGGGGTATGTGATGGCAGTGCTTTATTATATCGTGTCATTTATTAAATGCCTGTTCAAAACACCAGAAAAGGCAAAGGACCGATATTCCAGACTGAAAAGTCCACCACCATATCCTACAATGCCCGAAATAGGCCGATTCGTACAACCTGCAGCACACATCAGCGCAGAGCCAGAGGGTATGAAGGAACGCCTGATACTCACCAGAACAGTAGATGAGGAAGAGACAACAGCCACATTGCCCAGGAGCCCATCCCCATGCACCTGGATGGAGCTAACTCCCTCTCAAGCACGTATACTCCTCAGTATGCCTTACGACCATCAACCGCGTATTAAGGTGACTGCTAAACAAGGCTACAATCCTACACCACACCTGCCAGTCAGCTATACCACTGGAAAGATCATGCAAGTAATGCTGATGAGCCCACAGGATGTACAACGTGCCTACAAGAGAGATTTGGGTTTCCTTCCAAGTCCTAGGAAGATCATTCTCCCGAGAAGAGAATTCCGCGACACTTTGATTTAGCCGGCGGAAAATGTAGTGGCGAGCACATACCATCTTCTGCACAGCTGCTTCTCAGACAGATTTTCCGGTTTTGACTATGGCTTGATCAATGGATTATGTTTCTATACTGCCGCCTGCCCTGACCTCTGCTTGTTTAAAGTTATGCATCTACACTGCCGCCAGCCCTGACCTTTGCTTGCTCAATGGATTATGTTTTTGAACTGCCGCCTGCCTGACCTCTGCTTGCTCAATGGATTGTTTCTGCACTGCCGCCTGCCTTGACCTCTGCTTACTCAATGGATTATGTTTTTGAACTGCCGCCTGCCCTGACCTCTGCTTGCTCAATGGATTATGTTTTTGAACTGCCGCCTGCCCTGACCTCTGCTTGCTCAATGGATAATGTTTTTGAACTGCCGCCTGCCCTGACCTCTGCTTGCTCAATGGATTATGTTTCTGCACTGCCGCCTGCCTGACCTCTGCTTGCTCAATGGATTATGTTTTTGAACTGCCGCCTGCCCTGACCTCAGCTTGCTCAATGGATTATGTTTCTGCACTGCCGCCTGCCCTGACCTCAGCTTGCTCAATGGATTATGTTTCTGCACTGCCGCCTGCCCTGACCTCTGCTTGTTTCCGGTTATTAATCTGTGATACTAATAAAAATGTATATTATTCTGCACTATATGGACTGTGGGTCGTTTTTTTCTTTGGTTTTATGGTTGTTTCCGGTTATGTTTCTGCACTGCTGCCTGCCCTGACCTTTGCTTGTTTCTGACTACTCATTTGCCTGCTGATTTTGTACTTCTTCCTCAATGCCTGCACTTTTAAGACCCCAGTAGAGCTAATTTATATAAATCCTGCATCCTAACAATGAAGCCGGGTTATAGGGCTTCTGATCACAATGGTAGGATGATGCCTCAATGTGAAGAAGGGTAGCACCAGTTCTTCACCTAACAGTATGGAATTCTTATCTAAAAAATTGATAAAGGAACAGTACAGTATAGACAAAGGTCCCATAAACTCAACAAGTACAAACCATAAAGAACTTTAAGCATAAACATATGAGACAACAAACCAAATGGCTCAGAATACCACATCCGACCCAACCAGCAGTTTTGTTGAAGGTATTTTCCTCTGAACTTTCATTCAGAGGGTACAACATCTCAAATACAATAGACTGGTGTGGGTCTCCAACCATTTAGGAACCCTCAAATCAATAGTACAGGGGTCTTGAATCAGCCACAAAATTGCTTCAGGAAGAATTGGGTGGAGCACTGGTTTCATATGTAACCTGCCGCTCATGTCAAGGTCTATGAAAATAACCAAACACAAGGCTGAGTACTCAGATCTTATAGGAACCTCCCCAATAGTGAATGGCCATATCTCCATTCATAGTTCCCCCAGGTCTGTAGACAGATGCGGGTTTCACGTCCGGGACCTCTGCCTATCAGACATTTATAGAATATTTTATGGATAACACATAAATGTTTGGGAAAACTCCTCTTCTAAATAGTGCGCCTCAAGTTTCATCTGCTGTTTGCAGTGGTATGTAGTCATCATAGCTCATATGAGGGAAGGTTTCTTGAGAGGGGAGTATCCATCTACTATATCCATATTCTGTGGATATCTACCCTAATAAAGCTTATGGACGGTGAGTGCAGTGATGAGACTGACCCTTTATTAACATGTTCTGTCCCACAAACTAATGTAGTACACTGCACTGACTGCCGATAAATTGTCTTTGGATAATAAAGTCTAACGTTTGTTATATGTAATATAACACTTTTTTTCCCAGAATTATCTAAGAATTATCGACAAGGAAAATGGACTCAAGATAAAGCTGAGAAACATGCATTTCTTCACAGCTCCTGATATAGGTAGTGTGGTCTTTAAAAACAGTAGTCCCCAACTTGTGCCTCCTCAGCAAGTAATCCCCTAGCCATTGGTAGATCATAACTTGCTGATTACGGGTGTTTCACTGCCAGGACCCCCACCAATCCTAAGAACAGGGTGTCTGGAACAAGCGGCTATTAAGAATGCGCAACAACACCTCTTTCATTATGGGACAATGATGGGGCTGTTGATGGACTATGATGGGGCTGATGTGCTGATGATGGACTATGATGGGGTTGATGTGCAGATGATGGACTATGATGGGGCTGATGTGCTGATGATGGACTATGATTGGGATGATGAAGCCTGCAATAACAGAACATAGCAGTACGACCCCTTAGCCTGGAGTTCCCTAACAAATAGCTGGGGAGGGTCCGAGCTCACAGTCAGACCTTAGAAGAAGAGTTAATAGTTTTGTTTCTTCTGTCTTAAAGGAAAAAAAAAAGGCTTACCGTATATACTCGCGTATAAGTCGAGATTTTCAGCCCATTTTTTTGGGCTGAAAGTCCCTCTCTCGGCTTATACGCGAGTCATATACCAGGGGTCGGCCGGGAAGGGGGAGCGGGGGGTGTCGGAGATCATACTCACCTCTCCTGGCATGTTTCTGCAGCCCCCCGTGCTTATTCCATATTCTCTGCGCTGTTCTTCCTGCTTTCAGCGGTCACGTGGTACGCTGATTACCCTCATTAATATGCACATATGTAATGAGCGGCACCACGTGACCGCAGAAAGCAGGAAGAACAGCGCTGAGAAGATGGAACAAGCACGGGGTGCTGCAGAGACATGCCAGGAGAGGTGAGTATAACGGGGGGAGCCATATTCACCTGTACCCCGTTCCAACGCTTTGCGTCGCTCTGCTGTCTTGCTTCCTCTGGCAGTGACGTTTAGGTCAGAGGGCGCCATGACGTAGTTAGCAGGCGCCCTCTGCCTGAACAGTGACTGCAGAGCCAGCAACGCTGAGGTGCAGCAGCTGCAGCAACGACAAGGTGAGTATATAGTTTTTTGTTTTTTTTAATTGAGGCTGCGGCAGCAGCATTGTAAGGGGCCACTAGTCACTGTGCAGCATTGTAAGGGGCCACTAATCACTGTGCAGCTTAGAATGGGCCACTAATCATTGTGCAGAATTATAAGGGGCCACTAATCGCTGTGCAGCATTATAAGGGGCCACTAATAACTGTGCAGCATTACAAGGGGCCACTAATCACCGTGCAGCATAATAAGGGGGCACTAATCACCGTGCAGCATAATAAGGGGCCACTAATCACTGCAGCATTACAAGGGGCCACTAATCACTGGGCAGCATTATAAGTGGCCACTAATCACCGTGCAGCATTATAAGGGGCCACTAATCACTGTGCAGCATTATAAGGGGCCACTAATCACTGTGCAGCATTATAAGGGGCCACTAATCACTGCGCAGCATTAAAATTGGCCACTCACTGTGCAGCATTACAAGGGGCCACTAGTCACTGTGCAGCATTATAAGGGGCCACTAATCACTGCGCATTATAAGGGGCCACCAATCACTGTGCAGCATTATAAGGGGTCACCAATCACTGTGCAGCATTATATGGGGCATATGTTATTATGGACCATGTTATAGGGCCACCATTATTCACTGTGCAGCATTATTAGGCATATTTTTGTATGGAGCATCTTATGGAACCCATCATGAACTTTATGGAGCATTATATGGGGCCATCATAAACTTTATGGAGCATCTTATGGGGCCCATTTTTTTTTTAAATTTACCAGTAGCTTCGGCATTTTCCAATCTAGGCTTTTACGTGAGTCAATAAGTTTTCCCAGTTTTTTGTGACAAAATTAGGGTGGTCGGCTTATACATGGGTCGGCTTATACACGAGTATATACGGACTTCTAAAGAAAATTGCCCCCAAGTTATTTTGAGCGACCCCGCCTGCTGTACCATCCTTGTGATTTACGAGAACGTTTCTCACTTCCTGCTAGGACAGCGGATACCCAAGGAGTAAAGAGAGAAGGTCCTAGTCTGCAGGGACAACAGAGACTTTAGAAGAAGGCAAACCAAGGTTTATCGCTAGCACTAGTGTGAGAGAAGGTTTATACTACAGAACAGAAGTGCTGTAACAGGAAAGAACCTAACAAATAAAAAAGATTGTAGACAAACCTGATTTTGCTATCTATTCATGTCATTGCCTTCCATATTACAGTGAAATTTCCCTAAATTCGGTATCTGATAATCCACAATGACGTATATTCAGGGTCGAACTGGGGTGTCTGGGGCCCACCAGGGGAATGGACTCTAGGGCCCCATGCTACAGCTATATGCTAATATCTGTCAGTCGTTATCCCCATTATAGTGGAGCCTCGGCTGTAAAACACAGGCGGCTCCTGCACATCTACTGTGCACCCCCATAACTAGAATGTATAATTACGGTAGTTTACATTAATGTGGTTCTTTGGTTAAAACAATTTGTCACCGATCCATGGGCTCTATAGGATAGCTGATCGCATACGTCCGACCATTAGAAACTGCACCGACCGGAAGAATGAGAAAGTTTTATCGTTGATAGGACACTTATCCCCATTTTAAAATGGAGCAGCAGGTTAGATATCTGACCGAAGCTTCATTCATTCTCTTTGGGGCTTCTATAAAAATACAAGTGCAGCCACTGAGGGAATGAATGGATCAGTGGTCAAGTCGGACATGCCACTCCAGTCTAATGGGGATAAAAAGTTCCACATTTTGCTGAATGGGTCCAAGTAGTTAGACCCCCCAATCAATACGTCATCACTTGTCCTGTGAATAGGAGATTACGTTTTTCCACAGGAAACCCTTGTAAGTGCATCTCTGCCGCTGTTTACAAAGTATTTAATCTCTAATGGAAATAAAGAATATTCTCCTAATTAATATCAGAGAGAACTAATGACCGTCATACACAACACAATCCACTGTACCAAGACCAATAATACCACATACAGGGGAGAAATACCACCACACCATGACCAGACCACATAGTACCCGCATCATATCACATAAAAGGCACAAATACAACCACACCATGACCAGACCACATATTACCACCACATAGTGACCGAATAATATGACATATTACCAGCATATAGGGACCAAATAATAACTCATACACGGAGAAATACTTCCACACTGTGAACAGTCCACAAATTACCACCACTTATTGATGGAATACTACAATACTGATTATGAATACAAACCACAATACTAACAACACTGTTATTACCACCAGTGACATTATACACAGTACCTCTGTATATAGAGTCAGTGTACAGGTAATACAGTGATTACCAGTGACATTATACACAGGAGCTCAGTGATCACTGGCAACATTACTGTCAAGGTTTGCTCAGCTTGTGGGATTAGGTAGTTCAGAGGTTAATGTGGATGGCCTCACTCTGAGATTCTGGGAGGCTTTTTAAAGCCTCATTGTGGGCTCATTACTCATCGTTTATACTCAGACCTTTGGCCGAGTGTGTGTGACCCTGGTGTGCTTTGTGACTGTAATACTTTATGCTTGTTTGGTTTTGATCTGGTTCTGTCCCTGTTACGAGTTCTGCCTGTCCCTCTTGTACTGCGTTGCTATCTCTGTGTATGACTCATTGCCTATGACCTGACTATTCTCTGATTACCCCTCTTGTACTGTGCAGCTATCTCCATGTATGACTCATTGCTTACGTTCTGACTACTCTCTGCTCGCCCCTCTGGTATCGCGCCGCCCTCTCCATATATGACCGCCCGTTTGTCTGACCTGAGTTCCCCTCGCCTCTACTCCAGGATTCCTGTAGTAGAGTCCTACAATCATCTTCAGAAGTGGGACACTAAGCCCCGCCCCCTGTGGTCACATGATCGTAGGTCCTTGTACTTCTTACTACCTTCAGCATCGCAGGTCCCGTCTGCCTCAACTTTCCCTGCAGTATCGGACCCCGGGCCCTCCCGCAGTAGGGGTGAGTCACGCTGCTCAGCCGTGGCAGTTCGCCGACGCTGACAAGATCTTGATATTTATACACAGAAGATCTGCATACAGTGTCAGTGTAATACAGTGACCACCAGTGAAATTATACACAGGAGCTTTTGGAAGTGCATTGAGCAGCAGGGTGGTTTGCTGGTGAAGGGAAAAAAAATCTCTTTAAATCTTCTGCCTGAGCGAGTGTAAACGAGCTGAGTGTGACCTGAGCGTAAGTGCGAACGGTGGTAAGTGTGTGACTTGTGATTCAGTGACTTTGGATTCAGGGAGTTTGCAAAGGAGGTATTACTGAATTGCTGTTATATTTTATTAATACTTTTTATTTATTTTTACTTATCTTTTCTGTCTGGTGCAATCCCCATTAGGAATGTGCTCCACTATTGCCAATGCCATCCAGTGTATGTCTTGCCGCATGTACGCAATCCTTGACCAGCCAGTCGAGGGTGCATACTGCTGTGCGAGATGTGAGCACATTGTGCATTTGGAAGCCCAGATACTGGATTTAAATGTGCAGCTGGCAACACTGAGATCAATAGACAATATGGAAAGGAGACTTCTACTCACTGAGCAGACGCTCAATGAGATAGATGAGGGGGGGATGCTAGGTTGGAGCTGCAGGACAGTGAAGCAGTAAGATGGGTGACAGTTAGAAGGTGGGGTAGACAGAAGAGTGCCAGGGAGGCTAGTCCTGATCTGGCACAACCCAATAAGTTTGCCAAGTTGGCAGATGAGGGGAGTGTCAGTGCAGGGGTAGCACTGCTGCAGCAAGGCATGTCCTCTGAAAGCCAGAGGAGTATATGCTCCAGTAAGGGGAGAAATAGGAGAGCAGGGCAGGCCAGACAGGTGCTGGTAGTGGGGGACTCAATTATTAGGGGAACAGATAGGGCAATCTGTCACAAAGAAAGGGATCGTCGAACGGTGTGCTGCCTATCTGGCGCGCAAGTCTGACACATCGCTGACCGGGTTGACAGATTACTGGGAGGGGCTGGTGAGGATCCAGCGGTCATGGTGCACATTGGTACAAATGACACAGAGGTAGGTGGAAGGTCCTTAAAGATGATTTCAGGGAATTAGGCTGCAATCTTAAGGCAAGGACCTCCAAGGTGGTATTTTTGGAAATATTTCCTGTACCACGTGCCACGCCAGAGAGGAGATTAGGGAAGTTAATAAGTGGTTCAAGAATTAGTGTAGGAAGGAGGGGTTTGGGTTCCTGGAGAACTGGGCCGACTTCTCAGTTGGCTACAGGTTCTACGCTAGGGACGGGCTGCACCTCAATGGGGAGGGTGCAGCTGTGCTGGGGAAAAAAATGGCTAGAAGGGTGGAGGAGTGTTTAAACTTGGAACTAGGGGAGGGTATTCATTTTATAAGAGGGGAAGACTGTGTAGATAGAGACCTGGGCACAAATAATGAAATTGGGGGTGGTAGTGGCATGGGGGGTGAGGTTAGAACAGTTAATAATTTAAGAAATAGAGGTACAGACATACATAAAGTGCATGTATACAAATGCCAGAAGCCTCGCCAACAAAATGGAGGACTTAGAATTAATTTTGTTGGAAGATAAGGTATATTGCACCCCCTCATAGGGTATAAGGCTGCCCCCTCATAGGGTATAATGCTTCTCCCCCCTCATAGGGTATAATGCACCCCCTCATAGGGTATAATGCTGCCCCCTCATAGGGTATAACACTAGATAGATAGATAGATAGATAGATATGTGATAATTAGATGTATAGATAGATAATAGATAGATAGATCTATGGATAGACAGATAGATATAAAGATAATAGATAGTGAAAGATATAGGTAGCTATAGAGATAGATAGACCTAGATAGATATAGATAGATAAATAGATAGATAGGGGATAAATAGATATATGGATAGATAGATAGAAAGATAGATAGATAGATAGATAGATATAAAGATAATAGATAGTGATAGCTATAGATAGGTATATAGATAGATAGATAGGGGATAAATAGATAGATCTATGGATAGATGATATATAGATGGATAGATATAAAGATAATAGATAGAGATAGATATAGATAGGTATAGAGATAGATGGATATAGACTATTTATATCTATCTATATCTACCTCTATATCTATCTATCTATCTATATCTATCTCTATATCTAAGATAGAGACAGATAGATATAGAGATAGAGATATAGATATACAGATAGAAATAGATAGATATAGAGATATATAGATATAGAGACAGATAGATATAGAGATAGATATAGATAGATATAGAGATATATAAAAAACAAACCACAATACTCACCTCTCCTCCTGCTCCCACGCTGATGACGGCTTCAGTGTCAGCAGCTGACCCGTCTGCCAGACACACAGCGGGTGCGCGATGAAGTGACGTCATCGCGCATCGGCTGTGAGTCAGGAGCAGAGGGGACTGATGGGAGAGAGATGCTCTCTCTTCCACTGCAATTGAGCGCGGCGCCGGCTGCCTAGGTTGGGGAGCGGGGCCCCGGGGTGAGTGAAGGCCGAGAGTGAATGAATATTCATTTCTCTTTAGTAGTGGGGACAGTGGCTCCTGCCTCCTGACACCCGCTGCTGCTCCGCTGGCAGGGCCCCCATAGCAGCTGTGTGGCACTGGCTGGGGGCCCCTGGAGCAGTGGGGGCCCTAGGCAACTGCTGTCCCTGTATACCAGTAGAGGTGCCAGGGCCCACCAGATGCCAGGGCCCACCGGAGAATCAGTCCGACGCTACCTGTCTGTATATATAATGTCAGTGTACAAGTAATAGAATGATCACTGGAGACATACACAGGAGTTCTGTATATAGTGTATAGTGTACAGGTAATACAGTGACTCACCAGTAACATTATACACAGGAGCTCTGCATATAGTCAGCGTACAGGTAATACAAGGATCACCAGTGACATTATACACAGGAGCTCTGTATATACTATATAATGTAAGTGTCCAGGTAAATCACTGACTTACCAGTGACCTCTGTATTTGTAGCGATTCATCTTCGCTTTTCTTCCTCTTCCAGCCAGGACACGTTTGCTGCAGAAAATAACACACTATACTTGATCACTTCTAGACCACATTCCCCACTTTCCCCCCCGACTTCTACACTTTATGTGTAAAGGTCAGCCAGGGCAGTAGTCGTGGCTGAGTATTTCGGGTTCGGGCATTGTATACCCTGACCTCCCTCTACAGGAAAACGGTACCTCTTCTCTTGCATGGTACGGTGAATACTCACCGTGCCGTCAGCGTCCCCTTTGCTACGCCGACTTGATGCTGATCCTTGATCCCAATGAATAGAGACACAGTCCAGGGCAACTCTTAACTGAGCAAATTTATTTTCTTCAGGACACAGCACATCCACATAGTTTCCAGCATTTTCATCACAGTAAAGACAGAACATTACTTCATCTTTCCCTTCACTGTTCCTTGCAGTGTTTCCGTTTGACGAAGCGTCTCAGATGGCTCCTCAGTGTCCTCCCTGTATAGCGTCACCACGGTGAAGCGCTCTCCAGCATGTTTCGCCCCGGACATCAGAGATTCAGCCCACGTAGCTTTCTACCACATTCTGGAGTGACCTGCCCGTACCCTTTTACGGTAACCTTCAATCTTCCTCTGTTTACTTACACTCTTTTCCACTTTATTGCTGATTCTGCAGTACCGTGTTCTTCTCTAGATGGCTGGGCATCAGCTTTAACATCACGGGGTAGTTAGGCAGCTCAGGCATATAGCCCACCCGAGCACAAAGGGGTCAGGCCTCTGACTGCCTGAAACTGGAAGACCATCCTGGCTTATTCTCCAGCTATCCCCTCCTACAGTTAACTCCTATATGTCCTACAGCTACATCTACTGTGCAATGAGCTCAGTGCCCCATCTAGTGACCATAGCCCAGACTGCACTGTCCCTACCAAGTACAAGGTGCAGAAACATAGCTTATGCTATATAAATAATACAGCAACATGAAATATACGATAATGCGCAACAATGGTATAACATATATATAAATATATATACAAGTACAACAGCAACATGGGGGTTTAAAGGGGTAAGACTCTCAACCCCTTACACATGTCTACATATTGATATTAGTCATGTATTATACTACAGCACAGGCACCATTTTGATGAATGCAAACCTTTTTTTTGTAACCCCACAAACACCCGGAGCACCAGAATCTCAATAACTGAAATTTACAAATACAGATTACACAACAACCACAAGATGCATTTCATCACCCAGGTCACCTCATTTTAATCAGTATAACAGCGTAGACCTGACACTGTCTGTACTTTACTGTTCACAATCCTGCTGACAGGATCCCTTTAAATCTAAATTTTAATAAGTTTGTTCTTTTCTGCGCTAAACGTCCCCCAAACCCTGAGGACGGCGAGTATACCTTGGTTGTGTTTTGCTGTATGTGTATACAAAAGTAAAAGAAGAGCACCTATCAGGGGCTCAGAAAAGCTGGGTGGCATGTGTGCTAGTGTGTGACCCAGCGCAGGTGTCTCACTGGCCTATCAAAACAGTGACCGATAGCAGCAAACAGTGTGATGTGGATGTGAGAACTGTCTGCGGGGTGCGCTTAGGTGAGTGGACAAAAGAATATGGGAGGTTCACCTTTATAGTAACATCCCAGGGCAGGTGTGTCGTGAGCAAGTGGTGTTCAAGAAATATTGGTGGCAGTGGTTGTGACTTATCCTGACACACAATGTACAGGGAAATGGGAAAATTGTGAAAAAAAACGCAATTCTGACCTTAATTATGTTTACGGCGTACATTATGTGGTAAAAATGACCATGTAATATGATTCTCCTCATCAGTATGATTACAGAGATACTAAACGTGCCCAGATTTTTAAATTATTTTAGTGGTAGAAAAAAAATCAAGACTTTGAAATAAAAAATATGTTGGAGTTTGTGTTGCCATTTTCCGAGACCCGTAGTTTTACTTTTTCGTTCAATAGAGCTATGAGAGGGATTATTTTTTCATAAGGCGAGACGTTATTATGGATATTACTTTGGGATAGATATGACATTTTAGTTGCTTGTTACGTATTTTAAGTGGTATTGCAGCGACCAAAAAATACCGCAATGTTGGCGTTTTTAAATTTTTTGTGTTTACCAATTGGGTTAATTATTTTTATATTTTGATAGCTCGGACTTTGCTGGATGTGGCGATATCACTTGACATTTTTTTTTATGTTCATTTTCAATGGAGGAAAATTGAACTTTTATGAGTTTTTTTTCAGATTTGTTTAAATCTTTTTTTGTTGTTTTACTTTTCTTTTCACTTCATTTATCGCTCCCTAAGGCCCCTTTCACACTTCAGTTTTTTGCAATCAGTCACAATCCGTCAGGTTTTGACAAAAACGGATCCTCAATTTTTTTTGGAGGATCCGTTTTTTCCCCATTGACTTGCATTAATGGCGGATTGTGACGGATGGCTGTCCGTTTCATCCGTTTTTTTTTTGAGGATCCGCCAAAAGTTGCTGTCCGTCACCATCCTCAAAGATTTCAAAACGGAGCTTGCAACAAAACTCTCTCTCTCTCTCCTTCCCGACCAGCATTTCCTTTAAATTTCCTCATTTTCAGGATCCTGTGCCATCCGTTCACATCAGTTCAGAACGGATCCGCTTGTCTGCCTTTTTGGCGGATTTGAACTGATGCAAAAAACTGAAGTGTGAAAGAGGCCTAAGCTGTACTACATACAGGGGCTAATGGTGCAGCAGAAGTGTGAACTTTTTGATGCTTTTGTTTAATATTTTCCACTATATTATATGGAGAGCATAAAAAACGCATGCAAAATTCCAATGAAGTCTCCAATTGTGGAACTGAAGCATTCCTCTACTAAAAAAATGCATTCGAAAAAACTGCCACAAAAAAATACAATAAAAAGTTTTGATTGCTTTAGTGCGAATACCTATGGAAACAATGCAGCACTTCTGCACGTGTGAACATGGCCCAGGAGAGACTCTGGACAATTTGTACGTTCTACACCAGGTTCACACTTGGGGTTATTTATTTTTTTATCACTACTTAGAATTACAGACAAATTAAAAAAAGTGATCTGAGCCAATTATATGGAAAAAATACAATATTATTTAACATTTATTCTGAAGCTATATGAAATAATTCCGACTACAGCAATGGTCTGTGCCCATCACGGGTGATCCGTGTTACCGGGAAGAGAGGAGGAGACATTCCTACAAGGAGCTGACAATAGATACATCACATTATCTCACATATGAGGATACAGAATTATACAGGTTTGAAAATATCAAATAGAAAGATTTGCCTGTAAACAGGTAAAAAAGCAAAAACAGTAAATAAAGCAATGACTTGCGCTATTGTACCGGTAAGTTTTTATACATCTCATCCCAATCCAGCTAACCCCTATCCGTACAGTGGCAGCTGGTATTGGATGGTCTGCCATGGGTAACATAACTAGTTCTCCTATATTAGACCCATTGCCATGTTCGTCTTTATGACATCACAGAAGCGTTGTCCACGAGTCATGGAATGTTCCGCAAGAACGGTCAGTGCGAGGCAAGCAGAGATAGAGAGGAGAGCTGAACACTAACCCAGAGCGACTTGTAAATCACTTTTTACTTGTTTTGTTTATTTTTTTTACTTTTATTTCTTTTTTTTGGGAGTGTTTTCTACCATCCGCACACACTTTTGTGTGTGTGGAGGGGAAGGCAGCCTAATGGCTGCACCCGTAGCTGGAGGAAAGTTCCAACCACGGAGACGTCTCCCACATGCCAGGACATCCCTATACAGTCAGAGGCCTGAACACCACCAAAGGCCAACTGGCTTCACGGGGTATGTGATGGCAGTGCTTTATTATATCGTGTCAATTATTAAATGCCTGTTCAAAACACCAGAAAAGGCAAAGGACCGATATTCCAGACTGAAAAGTCCACCACCATATCCTACAATGCCCGAAATAGGCCGATTCGTACAACCTGCAGCAAACATCAGCGCAGAGCCAGAGGGTATGAAGGAACGCCTGATACTCACCAGAACAGTAGATGAGGAAGAGACAACAGCCACATTGCCCAGGAGCCCATCCCCATGCACCTGGATGGAGCTAACTCCCTCTCAAGCACGTATACTCCTCAGTATGCCTTACGACCATCAACCGCGTATTAAGGTGACTGCTAAACAAGGCTACAATCCTACACCACACCTGCCAGTCAGCTATACCACTGGAAAGATCATGCAAGTAATGCTGATGAGCCCACAGGATGTACAACGTGCCTACAAGAGAGATTTGGGTTTCCTTCCAAGTCCTAGGAAGATCATTCTCCCGAGAAGAGAATTCCGCGGCACTTTGATTTAGCCGGCGGAAAATGTAGTGGCGAGTTGCTTGCAGCAAGCACATACCATCTTCTGCACAGCTGCTTCTTAGACAGATTTTCCGGTTTTGACTATGGCTTGATCAATGGATCATGTTTCTATACTGCCGCCTGCCCTGACCTCTGCTTGTTTAAAGTTATGCATCTACACTGCCGCCTGCCCTGACCTTTGCTTGCTCAATGGATTATGTTTTTGAACTGCCGCCTGCCTGACCTCTGCTTGCTCAATGGATTGTTTCTGCACTGCCGCCTGCCTTCACCTCTGCTTGCTCAATGGATTATGTTTTTGAACTGCCGCCTACCCTGACCTCTGCTTGCTCAATGGATTATGTTTCTGCACTGCCGCCTGCCTTGACCTCTGCTTGCTCAGTGGATTATGTTTTTGAACTGCCGCCTGCCCTGACCTCTGCTTGCTCAATGGATTATGTTTTTGAACTGACGCCTGCCCTGACCTCTGCTTGCTCAATGGATTATGTTTCTGCACTGCCGCCTGCCTGACCTCTGCTTGCTCAATGGATTATGTTTTTGAACTGCCGCCTGCCCTGACCTCAGCTTGCTCAATGGATTATGTTTCTGCACTGCCGCCTGCCCTGACCTCAGCTTGCTCAATGGATTATGCTTCTGCACTGCCGCCTGCCCTGACCTCTGCTTGTTTCCGGTTATTAATCTGTGATACTAATAAAAATGTATATTATTCTGCACTATATGGACTGTGGGTCGTTTTTTTTCTTTGGTTTTATGGTTGTTTCCGGTTATGTTTTTGCACTGCTGCCTGCCCTGACCTCTGCTTGTTTCCGGTTATGTTTCTGCACTGCTGCCTGCCCTGACCTTTGCTTGTTTCTGACTACTCATTTGCCTGCTGATTTTGTACTTCTTCCTCAATGCCTGCACTTTTAAGACCCCAGTAGAGCTAATTTATATAAATCCTGCATCCTAACAATGAAGCCGGGTTATAGGGCTTCTGATCACAATGGTAGGATGATGCCTCAATGTGAAGAAGGGTAGCACCAGTTCTTCACCTAACAGTATGGAATGCTTATCTAAAAAAATGAAAAAGGAACAGTACAGTATAGACAAAGGTCCCATAAACTCAACAAGAACAAACCATTAAGAACTTTAAGCATAAACATGTGAGACAACAAACCAAGTGGCTCAGAATACCACATCCGACCCAACCAGCAGTTTTGTTGAAGGTATTTTCCTCTGATCTTTCGTTAAGAGGGTACAACATCTCAAATACATTAGACTGGTGTGGGTCTCCAACCATTTAGGAACCCTCAAATCAATAGTACAGGGGTCTTGAATCAGCCACAAAATTGCTTCAGGAAGAATTGGGTGGAGCACTGGTTTCATATGTACCCTGCCGCTCATGTCAAGGTCTATGAAAATAACCAAACACAAGGCTGAGTACTCAGATCTTATAGGAACCTCCCCAATAGTGAATGGCCATCTGTACATTCATAGTTCCCCAGGTCTGTAGACAGATGCGGGTTTCACGTCCGGGACCTCTGCCTATCAGACATTTATAGAATATTTTATGGATAACACATAAATGTATGGGAAAACTCCTCTTGTAAATAGTGCGCCTCAAGTTTCTTCTGCTGTTTGCAGTGGAATGTAGTCATCATAGCTAATATGAGGGAAGGATTCCTGAGAGGGGGTATACATCTACTATATCCATATTCTGTGGATATCTACCCTAATAAAGCTTATGGACGGTGAGTGCAGTGATGAGACCGACCCTTTATCAACATGTTCTGTCCCACAAACTAATGTAGTACACTGCACTGACCGCCGATAGACTTTATTCTCCAAAGACAATTTAAGTTTGTTATATGTATTAAAATACTTTTTTTCCCAGAATTATCTAAGAATTATCGACAAGGAAAATGGACTCAAGATAAAGCTTAGAAACATATATTTCTTTACAGCTCCTGATATAGGTATTGCGGTCTTTAAAAACAGTAGTCCCCAACTTCTGCCTCCTCAGCAAGTTATCCCCTAGCCATTGGTAGATCATAACTTGCTGATTACGGGTGTTTCACTGCCAGGACCCCCACCAATCCTAAGAACAGGGTGTCTGGAACAAGCGGCTGTTAAGAATGCGCAACAACACTTCTTTCATTATGGGACAATGATGGGGCTGATATGCTGATGATGGACTATGATGGGGCTGATGTGCTGATGATGGACTATGATGGGGCTGATGTGCTGATGATGGACTATGATGGGGTTGATGTGCTGATGATAGACTATGATGGGGCTGATGTGCTGATGATGAACTATGATTGGGATGATGAAGTCTGCAATAACAGAGCATAGCAGTACAACCCCTTAGCCTGGAGTGCCCTAACAAATAGCTGGGGAGGGTCCGAGCTCACAGTCAGACCTTAGAAGAAGAGTTAATAGTTTTGTTTCTTCTGTCTTAATGGACAAAAAAGGCTTACAGTATATACTCGCGTATAAGTCGAGATTTTCAGCCCATTTTTTGGGGCTGAAAGTCCCCCTCTCGGCTTATACGCGAGTCATATACCGGGGGTCGGCCAGGGAGGGGGAGCGGGGGGGGGTGTCGGAGATCATACTCACCTCTCCTGGCATGTTTCTGCAGCCCCCCGTGCTTATTCCATCTTCTCGGCGCTGTTCTTCCTGCTTTCAGCGGTCACGTGGTATGCTCATTACCCTCATTAATATGCACATATGTAATGAGCGGCACCACGTGACGGCAGAAAGCAGGAAGAACAGCACTGAGAAGATGGAACAAGCACGGGGGGCTGCAGAGACATGCCAGGAGAGGTGAGTATAACGGGGGGAGCCATATTCACCTGTGCCCCATTCCACCGCTGCGCATCGCTCTGCTGTCTTGCTTCCTCTGGCAGTGACGTTAAGGTCAGAGGGTGCCATGACGTAGTTAGCAGGCGCCCTCTGCCTGAACAGTCACTGCAGAGCCAGCAACGCTGAGGAGCAGCAGCTGCAGCAGTGACAAGGTGAGTATATAGTTTTTTTTTTCATTTTTTTAATTGAGGCTGCGGCAGCAGCATTGTAAGGGGCCACTAATCACTGTGCAGCAATACAAGGGGCCACTCATCACTGTGCAGCATTATAAGGGGCCACTCATCACTGTGCAGCATTATAAGGGGCCACTCATCACTGTGCAGCATTATAAGGGGCCACTCATCACTGTGCAGCATTATAAGGGGCCACTCATCACCTTGCAGCATTATAAGGGGCCACTCATCACCGTGCAGCATAATAAGGGGCCACTAATCACCGTGCAGCATAATAAGGAGCCACTAATCACTGCAGCATTTCAAGAGGCCACTAATCACTGTGCAGCATTATAAGGGGCCACTCATCACTGTGCAGCATTACAAGGGGCCACTCATCACTGTGCAGCATTACAAGGGGCCACTAATAACTGTGCAGCATTACAAGGGGCCACTAATCACTGTGCAGCATTACAAGGGGCCACTAATCACTGTGCAGCATTACAAGGGGCCACTAATCACTGTGCAGCATTATATGGGGCCAGTAATCACTGTGCAGCATTATATAGGGCCAGTAATCACTGTGCAGCATTATATGGGGCCACTCATCACTGTGCTGCATTATAAGAGGCCACTCATCACTGTGCAGCATTATAAGGGGGCCTCTCATCACTGTGCAGCATTATACGGGGCCACTAATCACTGTGCAGCATTACAAAGGGCCACTAATCACCGTGCAGCATAAGGGGCCACTAATCACTGCATTTCAAGGGGCCACTAATCACTGTGCAGCATTATAAGTGGCCACTAATCACCGTGCAGCATTGTAAGGGGCCACTAATCAATGTGCAGCATTATAAGGGGCCACTAATCACTGTGCAGCATTATAAGGGGCCACTAATCACTGTGCAGCATTATAAGGGGCCACTAATCACTGTGCAGCATTATAAGGGGCCACTAATCATTGTGCAGCATTATAAGGGTCCACTCTCCATGCAGCATTATAAGGGGCCACCAATCACTGTGCAGCATTATATGGGGCATATGTTATTATGGACCATGTTATAGGGCTACCATTATTCACTGTGCAGCATTATTAGGCATATTTTTGTATGGAGCATCTTATGGAACCCATCATGAACTTTATGGAGCATTATATGGGGCCATCATGAACTTTATGGAGCATCTTATGGGGCCCATTTTATTTTTGAAATTTACCAGTAGCTTCGGCATTTTCCACCCTAGGTTTATAGGCGAGTCAATAAGTTTTCCCAGTTTTTTGTGACAAAATTAGGGTGGTCGGCTTATACATGGGTCGGCTTATACACGAGTATATACGGACTTCTAAAGAAAATTGCCCCCAAGTTATTTTGAGCGACCCCGCCTGCTGTACCATCCTTGTGATTTACGAGAACGTTTCTCACTTCCTGCTAGGACAGCGGAAACCCAAGGAGTAAAGAGAGAAGGTCCTTATGGCTGCATGGAGTAATGCTGGAAATCTCTAAGTCTGCGGGGACAACAGAGACTTTAGAAGAAGGCAAACCAAGGTTTAGTGCTAGCACTAGTGTGAGAGAAGGTTTATACTACAGGACAGAAGTGCTGTAACAGGAAAGAACCTAACAAATAAAAAAGATTGTAGACAAACCAGATTTTGCTATCTATTCATGTCATTGCCTTCCATATTACAGAGAAATTTCCCTAAATCCGGTATCTGATAATCCACAATGATGTATATTCAGGGTCGAACTGGGGTGTCTGGGGCCCACCAGGGGAATGGACTCTAGGGCCCCATCCTACAGCTATATGCTAATATCTGTCAGTCGTTATCCCCATTATAGTGGAGCATCGGCTGTAAAACACAGGCGGCTCCTGTACATCTACTGTGCATCCCCATAACTGGGATGTATAATTACGGTAGTTTACATTAATGTGGTTCTTTGGTTAAAACAATTTATCACCGATCCATGGGCTCTATAGGATAGCTGATCGCATACGTCCGACCATTAGAAACTGCACCGACCGGAAGAATGAGAAAGTTTTATCGTTGATAGGACACTTATCCCCATTTTAAAATGGAGCAGCAGGTTAGATATCTGACCGAAGCTTCATTCATTCTCTTTGGAGCTTCTATAAAAATACAAGTGCAGCCACTGAGGGAATGAATGGATCAGTGGTCAAGTCGGACATGCCACTCCAGTCTAATGGGGATAAAAAGTTCCACATTTTGCTGAATGGGTCCAAGTAGTTAGACCCCCCCAATCAATACGTTATCACTTGTCCTGTGAATAGGAGATTACGTTTTTCCACAGGAAACCCCTGTAAGTGCATCTCTGCCGCTGTTTACAAAGTATTTAATCTCTAATGGAAATAAAGAATATTCTCCTAATTAATATCAGAGAAGACTAATGACCGTCAAACACAACACAATCCACTGTACCAAGACCAATAATACCACATACAGGGGAGAAATACCACCACACCATGACCAGACCACATAGTACCCGCATCATATCACATAAAAGGCACAAATACAACCACACCATGACCAGACCACATATTACCACCACATAGTGACCGAATAATATGACATATTACCAGCATATAGGGACCAAATAATAATTCATACACGGAGAAATACTTCCACACTGTGAACAGTCCACAAATTACCACCACTTATTGATGGAATACTACAGTACTGATTATGAATACAAACCACAATAATAACAACACTGTTATTACCACCAGTGACATTATACACAGTACCTCTGTATATAGTGTCAGTGTACAGGTAATATAGTGATTACCAGTGACATTATACACAGGAGCTCAGTGATCACTGGCAACATTATTGTCAAGGTTTGCTCAGCTTGTGGGATTAGGTAGTTCAGAGGTTAATGTGGATGGCCTCACTCTGAGATTCTGGGAGGCTTTTTAAAGCCTCATTGTGGGCTCATTCCTCATCGTTTATACTCAGACCCTTGGCCGAGTGTGTGTGACCCTGGTGTGCTTTGTGACTGTAATACTTTATGCTTGTTTGGTTTTGATCTGGTTCTGTCCCTGTTACGAGTTCTGCCTGTCCCTCTTGTACTGCGTTGCTATCTCTGTGTATGACTCATTGCCTATGACCTGACTATTCTCTGATTGCCCCTCTTGTACTGTGCAGCTATCTCCATGTATGACTCATTGCTTACGTTCTGACTACTCTCTGCTCGCCCCTCTGGTATCGCGCCGCCCTCTCCATGTATGACCGCCCGTTTGTCTGACCTGAGTTCCCCTCGCCTCTACTCCAGGATTCCTATAGTAGAGTCCTACAATCATCTTCAGAAGTGGGACACTAAGCCCCGCCCCCTGTGGTCACATGATCGTAGGTCCTTGTACTTCTTACTACCTTCAGCATCGCAGGTCCCGTCTGCCTCAACTTTCCCTGCAGTATCGGACCCCGGGCCCTCCCGCAGTAGGGGTGAGTCACGCTGCTCAGCCATGGCAGTTCGCCGACGCTGACAGGATCCTGATATTTATACACAGAAGATCTGCATACAGTGTCAGTGTAATACAGTGACCACCAGTGAAATTATACACAGGAGCTTTTGGAAGTGCATTGAGCAGCAGGGTGGTTTGCTGGTGAAGGGAAAAAAAATCTCTTTAAATCTTCTGCCTGAGCGAGTGTAAGCGAGCTGAGTGTGACCTGAGCGTCAGTGCGAACGGTGGTAAGTGTGTGACTTGTGATTCAGTGACTTTGGATTCAGGGAGTTTGCAAAGGAGGTATTACTGAATTGCTGTTATATTTTATTAATACTTTTTATTTATTTTTACTTAGCTTTTCTGTCTGGTGCAATCCCCATTAGGAATGTGCTCCACTATTGCCAATGCCATCCAGTGTACGTCTTGCCGCATGTACGCAATCCTTGACCAGCCAGTCGAGGGTGCATACTGCTGTGCGAGATGTGAGCACATTGTGCATTTGGAAGCCCAGATACTGGATTTAAATGTGCAGCTGGCAACACTGAGATCAATAGACAATATGGAAAGGAGACTTCTACTCACTGAGCAGACGCTCAATGAGATAGATGAGGGGGGGATGCTAGGTTGGAGCTGCAGGACAGTGAAGCAGTAAGATGGGTGACAGTTAGAAGGTGGGGTAGACAGAAGAGTGCCAGGGAGGCTAGTCCTGATCTGGCACAACCCAATAAGTTTGCCAAGTTGGCAGATGAGGGGAGTGTCAGTGCAGGGGTGGCACTGCTGCAGCAAGGCATGTCCTCTGAAAGCCAGAGGAGTATATGCTCCAGTAAGGGGAGAAATAGGAGAGCAGGGCAGGCCAGACAGGTGCTGGTAGTGGGGGACTCAATTATTAGGGGAACAGATAGGGCAATCTGTCACAAAGAAAGGGATCGTCGAACGGTGTGCTGCCTATCTGGCGCGCAAGTCTGACACATCGCTGACCGGGTTGACAGATTACTGGGAGGGGCTGGTGAGGATCCAGCGGTCATGGTGCACATTGGTACAAATGACACAGAGGTAGGTGGAAGGTCCTTAAAGATGATTTCAGGGAATTAGGCTGCAATCTTAAGGCAAGGACTTCCAAGGTGGTATTTTTGGAAATATTTCCTGTACCACGTGCCACGCCAGAGAGGAGATTAGGGAAGTTAATAAGTGGTTCAAGAATTAGTGTAGGAAGGAGGGGTTTGGGTTCCTGGAGAACTGGGACGACTTCTCAGTTGGCTACAGGTTCTACGCTAGGGACGGGCTGCACCTCAATGGGGAGGGTGCAGCTGTGCTGGGGAAAAAAATGGCTAGAAGGGTGGAGGAGTGTTTAAACTTGGAACTAGGGGAGGGTATTCATTTTATAAGAGGGGAAGACTGTGTAGATAGAGACCTGGGCACAAATAATGAAATTGGAGGTGGTAGTGGCATGGGGGGTGAGGTTAGAACAGTTAATAATTTAAGAAATAGAGGTACAGACATACATAAAGTGCATGTATACAAATGCCAGAAGCCTCGCCAACAAAATGGAGGACTTAGAATTAATTTTGTTGGAAGATAAGGTATATTGCACCCCCTCATAGGGTATAAGGCTGCCCCCTCATAGGGTATAATGCTTCTCCCCCCTCATAGGGTATAATGCACCCCCTCATAGGGTATAATGCTGCCCCCTCATAGGGTATAACACTAGATAGATAGATAGATATGTGATAATTAGATGTATAGATAGATAATAGATAGATAGATCTATGGATAGACAGATAGAAATAAAGATATAAAGATAATAGATAGTGAAAGATATAGGTAGCTATAGAGATAGATAGATAGACCTAGATAGATATAGATAGATAAATAGATAGATAGGGGATAAATAGATATATGGATAGATAGATAGATAGATATAAAGATAATAGACAGTGATAGCTATAGATAGGTATATAGATAGATAGATAGGGGATAAATAGATAGATCTATGGATACATGATATATAGATGGATAGATATAAAGATAATAGATAGAGATAGATATAGATAGGTATAGAGATAGATGGATATAGACTATTTATATCTATCTATATCTACCTCTATATCTATCTATCTATCTATCTATCTATCTATATCTATCTCTATATCTAAGATAGAGACAGATAGATATAGAGATAGAGATATAGATATACAGATAGAAATAGATAGATATAGAGATATATAGATATAGAGACAGATAGATATAGAGATAGATATAGATAGATATAGAGATATATAAAAAACAAACCACAATACTCACCTCTCCTCCTGCTCCCACGCTGATGACGGCTTCAGTGTCAGCAGCTGACCCGTCTGCCAGACACACAGCGGGTGCGCGATGAAGTGACGTCATCGCGCATCGGCTGTGAGTCAGGAGCAGAGGGGACTGATGGGAGAGAGATGCTCTCTATTCCACTGAAATTGAGCGCAGCGCCGGCTGCCTAGGTTGGGGAGCGGGGCCCCGGGGTGAGTGGAGGCCGAGAGTGAATGAATATTCATTTCTCTTTAGTAGTGGGGACAGTGGCTCCTGCCTCCTGACACCCGCTGCTGCTCCGCTGGCAGGGCCCCCATAGCAGCTGTGTGGCACTGGCTGGGGGCCCCTGGAGCAGTGGGGGCCCTAGGCAACTGCTGTCCCTGTATACCAGTAGAGGTGCCAGGGCCCACCAGATGCCAGGGCCCACCGGAGAATCAGTCCGACGCTACCTGTCTGTATATATAATGTCAGTGTACAAGTAATAGAATGATCACTGGAGACATACACAGGAGTTCTGTATATAGTGTATAGTGTACAGGTAATACAGTGACTCACCAGTAACATTATACACAGGAGCTCTGCATATAGTCAGCGTACAGGTAATACAAGGATCACCAGTGACATTATACACAGGAGCTCTGTATATACTATATAATGTAAGTGTCCAGGTAAATCACTGACTTACCAGTGACCTCTGTATTTGTAGCGATTCATCTTCGCTTTTCTTCCTCTTCCAGCCAGGACACGTTTGCTGCAGAAAATAACACACTATACTTGATCACTTCTAGACCACATTCCCCACTTTCCCCCCCGACTTCTACACTTTATGTGTAAAGGTCAGCCAGGGCAGTAGTCGTGGCTGAGTATTTCGGGTTCGGGCATTGTATACCCTGACCTCCCTCTACAGGAAAACGGTACCTCTTCTCTTGCATGGTACGGTGAATACTCACCGTGCCGTCAGCGTCCCCTTTGCTACGCCGACTTGATGCTGATCCTTGATCCCAATGAATAGAGACACAGTCCAGGGCAACTCTTAACTGAGCAAATTTATTTTCTTCAGGACACAGCACATCCACATAGTTTCCAGCATTTTCATCACAGTAAAGACAGCACATTACTTCATCTTTCCCTTCACTGTTCCTTGCAGTGTTTCCGTTTGACGAAGCGTCTCAGATGGCTCCTCAGTGTCCTCCCTGTATAGCGTCACCACGGTGAAGCGCTCTCCAGCATGTTTCGCCCCGGACATCAGAGATTCAGCCCACGTAGCTTTCCACCACATTCTGGAGTGACCTGCCCGTACCCTTTTACGGTAACCTTCAATCTTCCTCTGTTTACTTACACTCTTTTCCACTTTATTGCTGATTCTGCAGTACCGTGTTCTTCTCTAGATGGCTGGGCATCAGCTTTAACATCACGGGGTAGTTAGGCAGCTCAGGCATATAGCCCACCCGAGCACAAAGGGGTCAGGCCTCTGACTGCCTGAAACTGGAAGACCATCCTGGCTTATTCTCCAGCTATCCCCTCCTACAGTTAACTCCTATATGTCCTACAGCTACATCTACTGTGCAATGAGCTCAGTGCCCCATCTAGTGACCATAGCCCAGACTGCACTGTCCCTACCAAGTACAAGGTGCAGAAACATAGCTTATGCTATATAAATAATACAGCAACATGAAATATACGATAATGCGCAACAATGGTATAACATATATATAAATATATATACAAGTACAACAGCAACATGGGGGTTTAAAGGGGTAAGACTCTCAACCCCTTACACATGTCTACATATTGATATTAGTCATGTATTATACTACAGCACAGGCACCATTTTGATGAATGCAAACCTTTTTTTTGTAACCCCACAAACACCCGGAGCACCAGAATCTCAATAACTGAAATTTACAAATACAGATTACACAACAACCACAAGATGCATTTCATCACCCAGGTCACCTCATTTTAATCAGTATAACAGCGTAGACCTGACACTGTCTGTACTTTACTGTTCACAATCCTGCTGACAGGATCCCTTTAAATCTAAATTTTAATAAGTTTGTTCTTTTCTGCGCTAAACGTCCCCCAAACCCTGAGGACGGCGAGTATACCTTGGTTGTGTTTTGCTGTATGTGTATACAAAAGTAAAAGAAGAGCACCTATCAGGGGCTCAGAAAAGCTGGGTGGCATGTGTGCTAGTGTGTGACCCAGCGCAGGTGTCTCACTGGCCTATCAAAACAGTGACCGATAGCAGCAAACAGTGTGATGTGGATGTGAGAACTGTCTGCGGGGTGCGCTTAGGTGAGTGGACAAAAGAATATGGGAGGTTCACCTTTATAGTAACATCCCAGGGCAGGTGTGTCGTGAGCAAGTGGTGTTCAAGAAATATTGGTGGCAGTGGTTGTGACTTATCCTGACACACAATGTACAGGGAAATGGGAAAATTGTGAAAAAAAACGCAATTCTGACCTTAATTATGTTTACGGCGTACATTATGTGGTAAAAATGACCATGTAATATGATTCTCCTCATCAGTATGATTACAGAGATACTAAACGTGCCCAGATTTTTAAATTATTTTAGTGGTAGAAAAAAAATCAAGACTTTGAAATAAAAAATATGTTGGAGTTTGTGTTGCCATTTTCCGAGACCCGTAGTTTTACTTTTTCGTTCAATAGAGCTATGAGAGGGATTATTTTTTCATAAGGCGAGACGTTATTATGGATATTACTTTGGGATAGATATGACATTTTAGTGGCTTGTTACGTATTTTAAGTGGTATTGCAGCGACCAAAAAATACCGCAATGTTGGCGTTTTTAAATTTTTTGTGTTTACCAATTGGGTTAATTATTTTTATATTTTGATAGCTCGGACTTTGCTGGATGTGGCGATATCACTTGACATTTTTTTTTATGTTCATTTTCAATGGAGGAAAATTGAACTTTTATGAGTTTTTTTTTCAGATTTGTTTAAATCTTTTTTTGTTGTTTTACTTTTCTTTTCACTTCATTTATCGCTCCCTAAGGCCCCTTTCACACTTCAGTTTTTTGCAATCAGTCACAATCCGTCAGGATTTGACAAAAACGGATCCTCAGTTTTTTTTTGAGGATCCGTTTTTTCCCCATTGACTTGCATTAATGGCGGATTGTGACGGATGGCTGTCCGTTTCATCCGTTTTTTTTTGAGGATCCGCCAAAAGTTGCTGTCCGTCACCATCCTCAAAGATTTCAAAACGGAGCTTGCAACAAAACTCTCTCTCTCTCTCCTTCCCGACCAGCATTTCCTTTAAATTTCCTCATTTTCAGGATCCTGTGCCATCCGTTCACATCAGTTCAGAACGGATCCGCTTGTCTGCCTTTTTGGCGGATTTGAACTGATGCAAAAAACTGAAGTGTGAAAGAGGCCTAAGCTGTACTACATACAGGGGCTAATGGTGCAGCAGAAGTGTGAACTTTTTGATGCTTTTGTTTAATATTTTCCACTATAGTATATGGAGAGCATAAAAAACGCATGCAAAATTCCAATGAAGTCTCCAATTGTGGAACTGAAGCATTCCTCTACTAAAAAAAATGCATTCGAAAAAACTGCCACAAAAAAATACAATAAAAAGTTTTGATTGCTTTAGTGCGAATACCTATGGAAACAATGCAGCACTTCTGCACGTGTGAACATGGCCCAGGAGAGACTCTGGACAATTTGTATGTTCTACACCAGGTTCACACTTGGGGTTATTTATTTTTTTATCACTACTTAGAATTACAGACAAATTAAAAAAAGTGATCTGAGCCAATTATATGGAAAAAATACAATATTATTTAACATTTATTCTGAAGCTATATGAAATAATTCCGACTACAGCAATGGTCTGTGCCCATCACGGGTGATCCGTGTTACCGGGAAGAGAGGAGGAGACATTCCTACAAGGAGCTGACAATAGATACATCACATTATCTCACATATGAGGATACAGAATTATACAGGTTTGAAAATATCAAATAGAAAGATTTGCCTGTAAACAGGTAAAAAAGCAAAAACAGTAAATAAAGCAATGACTTGCGCTATTGTACCGGTAAGTTTTTATACATCTCATCCCAATCCAGCTAACCCCTATCCGTACAGTGGCAGCTGGTATTGGATGGTCTGCCATGGGTAACATAACTAGTTCTCCTATATTAGACCCATTGCCATGTTCGTCTTTATGACATCACAGAAGCGTTGTCCACGAGTCATGGAATGTTCTGCAAGAACGGTCAGTGCGAGGCAAGCAGAGATAGAGAGGAGAGCTGAACACTAACCCAGAGCGACTTGTAAATCACTTTTTACTTGTTTTGTTTATTTTTTTTACTTTTATTTCTTTTTTTTGGGAGTGTTTTCTACCATCCGCACACACTTTTGTGTGTGTGGAGGGGAAGGCAGCCTAATGGCTGCACCCGTAGCTGGAGGAAAGTTCCAACCACGGAGACGTCTCCCACATGCCAGGACATCCCTATACAGTCAGAGGCCTGAACACCACCAAAGGCCAACTGGCTTCACGGGGTATGTGATGGCAGTGCTTTATTATATCGTGTCAATTATTAAATGCCTGTTCAAAACACCAGAAAAGGCAAAGGACCGATATTCCAGACTGAAAAGTCCACCACCATATCCTACAATGCCCGAAATAGGCCGATTCGTACAACCTGCAGCAAACATCAGCGCAGAGCCAGAGGGTATGAAGGAACGCCTGATACTCACCAGAACAGTAGATGAGGAAGAGACAACAGCCACATTGCCCAGGAGCCCATCCCCATGCACCTGGATGGAGCTAACTCCCTCTCAAGCACGTATACTCCTCAGTATGCCTTACGACCATCAACCGCGTATTAAGGTGACTGCTAAACAAGGCTACAATCCTACACCACACCTGCCAGTCAGCTATACCACTGGAAAGATCATGCAAGTAATGCTGATGAGCCCACAGGATGTACAACGTGCCTACAAGAGAGATTTGGGTTTCCTTCCAAGTCCTAGGAAGATCATTCTCCCGAGAAGAGAATTCCGCGGCACTTTGATTTAGCCGGCGGAAAATGTAGTGGCGAGTTGCTTGCAGCAAGCACATACCATCTTCTGCACAGCTGCTTCTTAGACAGATTTTCCGGTTTTGACTATGGCTTGATCAATGGATCATGTTTCTATACTGCCGCCTGCCCTGACCTCTGCTTGTTTAAAGTTATGCATCTACACTGCCGCCTGCCCTGACCTTTGCTTGCTCAATGGATTATGTTTTTGAACTGCCGCCTGCCTGACCTCTGCTTGCTCAATGGATTGTTTCTGCACTGCCGCCTGCCTTCACCTCTGCTTGCTCAATGGATTATGTTTTTGAACTGCCGCCTACCCTGACCTCTGCTTGCTCAATGGATTATGTTTCTGCACTGCCGCCTGCCTTGACCTCTGCTTGCTCAGTGGATTATGTTTTTGAACTGCCGCCTGCCCTGACCTCTGCTTGCTCAATGGATTATGTTTTTGAACTGACGCCTGCCCTGACCTCTGCTTGCTCAATGGATTATGTTTCTGCACTGCCGCCTGCCTGACCTCTGCTTGCTCAATGGATTATGTTTTTGAACTGCCGCCTGCCCTGACCTCAGCTTGCTCAATGGATTATGTTTCTGCACTGCCGCCTGCCCTGACCTCAGCTTGCTCAATGGATTATGCTTCTGCACTGCCGCCTGCCCTGACCTCTGCTTGTTTCCGGTTATTAATCTGTGATACTAATAAAAATGTATATTATTCTGCACTATATGGACTGTGGGTCGTTTTTTTTCTTTGGTTTTATGGTTGTTTCCGGTTATGTTTTTGCACTGCTGCCTGCCCTGACCTCTGCTTGTTTCCGGTTATGTTTCTGCACTGCTGCCTGCCCTGACCTTTGCTTGTTTCTGACTACTCATTTGCCTGCTGATTTTGTACTTCTTCCTCAATGCCTGCACTTTTAAGACCCCAGTAGAGCTAATTTATATAAATCCTGCATCCTAACAATGAAGCCGGGTTATAGGGCTTCTGATCACAATGGTAGGATGATGCCTCAATGTGAAGAAGGGTAGCACCAGTTCTTCACCTAACAGTATGGAATGCTTATCTAAAAAAATGAAAAAGGAACAGTACAGTATAGACAAAGGTCCCATAAACTCAACAAGAACAAACCATTAAGAACTTTAAGCATAAACATATGAGACAACAAACCAAGTGGCTCAGAATACCACATCCGACCCAACCAGCAGTTTTGTTGAAGGTATTTTCCTCTGATCTTTCGTTAAGAGGGTACAACATCTCAAATACATTAGACTGGTGTGGGTCTCCAACCATTTAGGAACCCTCAAATCAATAATACAGGGGTCTTGAATCAGCCACAAAATTGCTTCAGGAAGAATTGGGTGGAGCACTGGTTTCATATGTACCCTGCCGCTCATGTCAAGGTCTATGAAAATAACCAAACACAAGGCTGAGTACTCAGATCTTATAGGAACCTCCCCAATAGTGAATGGCCATCTGTATATTCATAGTTCCCCAGGTCTGTAGACAGATGCGGGTTTCACGTCCGGGACCTCTGCCTATCAGACATTTATAGAATATTTTATGGATAACACATAAATGTATGGGAAAACTCCTCTTGTAAATAGTGCGCCTCAAGTTTCTTCTGCTGTTTGCAGTGGAATGTAGTCATCATAGCTAATATGAGGGAAGGATTCCTGAGAGGGGGTATACATCTACTATATCCATATTCTGTGGATATCTACCCTAATAAAGCTTATGGACGGTGAGTGCAGTGATGAGACCGACCCTTTATCAACATGTTCTGTCCCACAAACTAATGTAGTACACTGCACTGACCGCCGATAGACTTTATTCTCCAAAGACAATTTAAGTTTGTTATATGTATTAAAATACTTTTTTTTCCCAGAATTATCTAAGAATTATCGACAAGGAAAATGGACTCAAGATAAAGCTTAGAAACATATATTTCTTTACAGCTCCTGATATAGGTATTGCGGTCTTTAAAAACAGTAGTCCCCAACTTCTGCCTCCTCAGCAAGTTATCCCCTAGCCATTGGTAGATCATAACTTGCTGATTACGGGTGTTTCACTGCCAGGACCCCCACCAATCCTAAGAACAGGGTGTCTGGAACAAGCGGCTGTTAAGAATGCGCAACAACACTTCTTTCATTATGGGACAATGATGGGGCTGATATGCTGATGATGGACTATGATGGGGCTGATGTGCTGATGATGGACTATGATGGGGCTGATGTGCTGATGATGGACTATGATGGGGTTGATGTGCTGATGATGGACTATGATGGGGCTGATGTGCTGATGATGAACTATGATTGGGATGATGAAGTCTGCAATAACAGAGCATAGCAGTACAACCCCTTAGCCTGGAGTGCCCTAACAAATAGCTGGGGAGGGTCCGAGCTCACAGTCAGACCTTAGAAGAAGAGTTAATAGTTTTGTTTCTTCTGTCTTAAAGGACAAAAAAGGCTTACAGTATATACTCGCGTATAAGTCGAGATTTTCAGCCCATTTTTTGGGGCTGAAAGTCCCCCTCTCGGCTTATACGCGAGTCATATACCGGGGGTCGGCCAGGGAGGGGGAGCGGGGGGGGGTGTCGGAGATCATACTCACCTCTCCTGGCATGTTTCTGCAGCCCCCCGTGCTTATTCCATCTTCTCGGCGCTGTTCTTCCTGCTTTCAGCGGTCACGTGGTACGCTCATTACCCTCATTAATATGCACATATGTAATGAGCGGCACCACGTGACCGCAGAAAGCAGGAAGAACAGCACTGAGAAGATGGAACAAGCACGGGGGGCTGCAGAGACATGCCAGGAGAGGTGAGTATAACGGGGGGAGCCATATTCACCTGTGCCCCATTCCACCGCTGCGCATCGCTCTGCTGTCTTGCTTCCTCTGGCAGTGACGTTAAGGTCAGAGGGTGCCATGACGTAGTTAGCAGGCGCCCTCTGCCTGAACAGTCACTGCAGAGCCAGCAACGCTGAGGAGCAGCAGCTGCAGCAGTGACAAGGTGAGTATATAGTTTTTTTTTTCATTTTTTTAATTGAGGCTGCGGCAGCAGCATTGTAAGGGGCCACTAATCACTGTGCAGCAATACAAGGGGCCACTCATCACTGTGCAGCATTATAAGGGGCCACTCATCACTGTGCAGCATTATAAGGGGCCACTCATCACTGTGCAGCATTATAAGGGGCCACTCATCACTGTGCAGCATTATAAGGGGCCACTCATCACCTTGCAGCATTATAAGGGGCCACTCATCACCGTGCAGCATAATAAGGGGCCACTAATCACCGTGCAGCATAATAAGGAGCCACTAATCACTGCAGCATTTCAAGGGGCCACTAATCACTGTGCAGCATTATAAGGGGCCACTCATCACTGTGCAGCATTACAAGGGGCCACTCATCACTGTGCAGCATTACAAGGGGCCAATAATAACTGTGCAGCATTACAAGGGGCCACTAATCACTGTGCAGCATTACAAGGGGCCACTAATCACTGTGCAGCATTACAAGGGGCCACTAATCACTGTGCAGCATTATATGGGGCCAGTAATCACTGTGCAGCATTATATGGGGCCAGTAATCACTGTGCAGCATTATATGGGGCCACTCATCACTGTGCTGCATTATAAGAGGCCACTCATTACTGTGCAGCATTATAAGGGGGCCTCTCATTACTGTGCAGCATTATACGGGGCCACTAATCACTGTGCAGCATTACAAAGGGCCACTAATCACCGTGCAGCATAAGGGGCCACTAATCACTGCAGCATTTCAAGGGGCCACTAATCACTGTGCAGCATTATAAGTGGCCACTAATCACCGTGCAGCATTGTAAGGGGCCACTAATCAATGTGCAGCATTATAAGGGGCCACTAATCACTGTGCAGCATTATAAGGGGCCACTAATCACTGTGCAGCATTATAAGGGGCCACTAATCACTGTGCAGCATTATAAGGGGCCACTAATCATTGTACAGCATTATAAGGGGCCACTCTCCATGCAGCATTATAAGGGGCCACCAATCACTGTGAAGCATTATATGGGGCATATGTTATTATGGACCATGTAATAGGGCTACCATTATTCACTGTGCAGCATTATTAGGCATATTTTTGTATGGAGCATCTTATGGAACCCATCATGAACTTTATGGAGCATTATATGGGGCCATCATGAACTTTATGGAGCATCTTATGGGGCCCATTTTATTTTTGAAATTTACCAGTAGCTTCGGCATTTTCCACCCTAGGTTTATAGGCGAGTCAATAAGTTTTCCCAGTTTTTTGTGACAAAATTAGGGTGGTCGGCTTATACATGGGTCGGCTTATACGCGAGTATATACGGACTTCTAAAGAAAATTGCCCCCAAGTTATTTTGAGCGACCCCGCCTGCTGTACCATCCTTGTGATTTACGAGAACGTTTCTCACTTCCTGCTAGGACAGCGGAAACCCAAGGAGTAAAGAGAGAAGGTCCTTATGGCTGCATGGAGTAATGCTGGAAATCTCTAAGTCTGCGGGGACAACAGAGACTTTAGAAGAAGGCAAACCAAGGTTTAGTGCTAGCACTAGTGTGAGAGAAGGTTTATACTACAGGAGAGAAGTGCTGTAACAGGAAAGAACCTAACAAATAAAAAAGATTGTAGACAAACCAGATTTTGCTATCTATTCATGTCATTGCCTTCCATATTACAGAGAAATTTCCCTAAATCCGGTATCTGATAATCCACAATGATGTATATTCAGGGTCGAACTGGGGTGTCTGGGGCCCACCAGGGGAATGGACTCTAGGGCCCCATCCTACAGCTATATGCTAATATCTGTCAGTCGTTATCCCCATTATAGTGGAGCATCGGCTGTAAAACACAGGCGGCTCCTGCACATCTACTGTGCACCCCCATAACTGGGATGTATAATTACGGTAGTTTACATTAATGTGGTTCTTTGGTTAAAACAATTTATCACCGATCCATGGGCTCTATAGGATAGCTGATCGCATACGTCCGACCATTAGAAACTGCACCGACCGGAAGAATGAGAAAGTTTTATCGTTGATAGGACACTTATCCCCATTTTAAAATGGAGCAGCAGGTTAGATATCTGACCGAAGCTTCATTCATTCTCTTTGGAGCTTCTATAAAAATACAAGTGCAGCCACTGAGGGAATGAATGGATCAGTTGTCAAGTCGGACATGCCACTCCAGTCTAATGGGGATAAAAAGTTCCACATTTTGCTGAATGGGTCCAAGTAGTTAGACCCCCCCAATCAATACGTTATCACTTGTCCTGTGAATAGGAGATTACGTTTTTCCACAGGAAACCCCTGTAAGTGCATCTCTGCCGCTGTTTACAAAGTATTTAATCTCTAATGGAAATAAAGAATATTCTCCTAATTAATATCAGAGAAGACTAATGACCGTCAAACACAACACAATCCACTGTACCAAGACCAATAATACCACATACAGGGGAGAAATACCACCACACCATGACCAGACCACATAGTACCCGCATCATATCACATAAAAGGCACAAATACAACCACACCATGACCAGACCACATATTACCACCACATAGTGACCGAATAATATGACATATTACCAGCATATAGGGACCAAATAATAATTCATACACGGAGAAATACTTCCACACTGTGAACAGTCCACAAATTACCACCACTTATTGATGGAATACTACAGTACTGATTATGAATACAAACCACAATAATAACAACACTGTTATTACCACCAGTGACATTATACACAGTACCTCTGTATATAGTGTCAGTGTACAGGTAATACAGTGATTACCAGTGACATTATACACAGGAGCTCAGTGATCACTGGCAACATTATTGTCAAGGTTTGCTCAGCTTGTGGGATTAGGTAGTTCAGAGGTTAATGTGGATGGCCTCACTCTGAGATTCTGGGAGGCTTTTTAAAGCCTCATTGTGGGCTCATTCCTCATCGTTTATACTCAGACCCTTGGCCGAGTGTGTGTGACCCTGGTGTGCTTTGTGACTGTAATACTTTATGCTTGTTTGGTTTTGATCTGGTTCTGTCCCTGTTACGAGTTCTGCCTGTCCCTCTTGTACTGCGTTGCTATCTCTGTGTATGACTCATTGCCTATGACCTGACTATTCTCTGATTGCCCCTCTTGTACTGTGCAGCTATCTCCATGTATGACTCATTGCTTACGTTCTGACTACTCTCTGCTCGCCCCTCTGGTATCGCGCCGCCCTCTCCATGTATGACCGCCCGTTTGTCTGACCTGAGTTCCCCTCGCCTCTACTCCAGGATTCCTGTAGTAGAGTCCTACAATCATCTTCAGAAGTGGGACACTAAGCCCCGCCCCCTGTGGTCACATGATCGTAGGTCCTTGTACTTCTTACTACCTTCAGCATCGCAGGTCCCGTCTGCCTCAACTTTCCCTGCAGTATCGGACCCCGGGCCCTCCCGCAGTAGGGGTGAGTCACGCTGCTCAGCCGTGGCAGTTCGCCGACGCTGACAGGATCCTGATATTTATACACAGAAGATCTGCATACAGTGTCAGTGTAATACAGTGACCACCAGTGAAATTATACACAGGAGCTTTTGGAAGTGCATTGAGCAGCAGGGTGGTTTGCTGGTGAAGGGAAAAAAAATCTCTTTAAATCTTCTGCCTGAGCGAGTGTAAACGAGATGAGTGTGACCTGAGCGTAAGTGCGAACGGTGGTAAGTGTGTGACTTGTGATTCAGTGACTTTGGATTCAGGGAGTTTGCAAAGGAGGTATTACTGAATTGCTGTTATATTTTATTAATACTTTTTATTTATTTTTACTTATCTTTTCTGTCTGGTGCAATCCCCATTAGGAATGTGCTCCACTATTGCCAATGCCATCCAGTGTACGTCTTGCCGCATGTACGCAATCCTTGACCAGCCAGTCGAGGGTGCATACTGCTGTGCGAGATGTGAGCACATTGTGCATTTGGAAGCCCAGATACTGGATTTAAATGTGCAGCTGGCAACACTGAGATCAATAGACAATATGGAAAGGAGACTTCTACTCACTGAGCAGACGCTCAATGAGATAGATGAGGGGGGGATGCTAGGTTGGAGCTGCAGGACAGTGAAGCAGTAAGATGGGTGACAGTTAGAAGGTGGGGTAGACAGAAGAGTGCCAGGGAGGCTAGTCCTGATCTGGCACAACCCAATAAGTTTGCCAAGTTGGCAGATGAGGGGAGTGTCAGTGCAGGGGTAGCACTGCTGCAGCAAGGCATGTCCTCTGAAAGCCAGAGGAGTATATGCTCCAGTAAGGGGAGAAATAGGAGAGCAGGGCAGGCCAGACAGGTGCTGGTAGTGGGGGACTCAATTATTAGGGGAACAGATAGGGCAATCTGTCACAAAGAAAGGGATCGTCGAACGGTGTGCTGCCTATCTGGCGCGCAAGTCTGACACATCGCTGACCGGGTTGACAGATTACTGGGAGGGGCTGGTGAGGATCCAGCGGTCATGGTGCACATTGGTACAAATGACACAGAGGTAGGTGGAAGGTCCTTAAAGATGATTTCAGGGAATTAGGCTGCAATCTTAAGGCAAGGACCTCCAAGGTGGTATTTTTGGAAATATTTCCTGTACCACGTGCCACGCCAGAGAGGAGATTAGGGAAGTTAATAAGTGGTTCAAGAATTAGTGTAGGAAGGAGGGGTTTGGGTTCCTGGAGAACTGGGCCGACTTCTCAGTTGGCTACAGGTTCTACGCTAGGGACGGGCTGCACCTCAATGGGGAGGGTGCAGCTGTGCTGGGGAAAAAAATGGCTAGAAGGGTGGAGGAGTGTTTAAACTTGGAACTAGGGGAGGGTATTCATTTTATAAGAGGGGAAGACTGTGTAGATAGAGACCTGGGCACAAATAATGAAATTGGGGGTGGTAGTGGCATGGGGGGTGAGGTTAGAACAGTTAATAATTTAAGAAATAGAGGTACAGACATACATAAAGTGCATGTATACAAATGCCAGAAGCCTCGCCAACAAAATGGAGGACTTAGAATTAATTTTGTTGGAAGATAAGGTATATTGCACCCCCTCATAGGGTATAAGGCTGCCCCCTCATAGGGTATAATGCTTCTCCCCCCTCATAGGGTATAATGCACCCCCTCATAGGGTATAATGCTGCCCCCTCATAGGGTATAACACTAGATAGATAGATAGATAGATAGATATGTGATAATTAGATGTATAGATAGATAATAGATAGATAGATCTATGGATAGACAGATAGATATAAAGATATAAAGATAATAGATAGTGAAAGATATAGGTAGCTATAGAGATAGATAGACCTAGATAGATATAGATAGATAAATAGATAGATAGGGGATAAATAGATATATGGATAGATAGATAGAAAGATAGATAGATAGATAGATAGATATAAAGATAATAGATAGTGATAGCTATAGATAGGTATATAGATAGATAGATAGGGGATAAATAGATAGATCTATGGATAGATGATATATAGATGGATAGATATAAAGATAATAGATAGAGATAGATATAGATAGGTATAGAGATAGATGGATATAGACTATTTATATCTATCTATATCTACCTCTATATCTATCTATCTATCTATATCTATCTCTATATCTAAGATAGAGACAGATAGATATAGAGATAGAGATATAGATATACAGATAGAAATAGATAGATATAGAGATATATATATATAGAGACAGATAGATATAGAGATAGATATAGATAGATATAGAGATATATAAAAAACAAACCACAATACTCACCTCTCCTCCTGCTCCCACGCTGATGACGGCTTCAGTGTCAGCAGCTGACCCGTCTGCCAGACACACAGCGGGTGCGCGATGAAGTGACGTCATCGCGCATCGGCTGTGAGTCAGGAGCAGAGGGGACTGATGGGAGAGAGATGCTCTCTCTTCCACTGCAATTGAGCGCGGCGCCGGCTGCCTAGGTTGGGGAGCGGGGCCCCGGGGTGAGTGAAGGCCGAGAGTGAATGAATATTCATTTCTCTTTAGTAGTGGGGACAGTGGCTCCTGCCTCCTGACACCCGCTGCTGCTCCGCTGGCAGGGCCCCCATAGCAGCTGTGTGGCACTGGCTGGGGGCCCCTGGAGCAGTGGGGGCCCTAGGCAACTGCTGTCCCTGTATACCAGTAGAGGTGCCAGGGCCCACCAGATGCCAGGGCCCACCGGAGAATCAGTCCGACGCTACCTGTCTGTATATATAATGTCAGTGTACAAGTAATAGAATGATCACTGGAGACATACACAGGAGTTCTGTATATAGTGTATAGTGTACAGGTAATACAGTGACTCACCAGTAACATTATACACAGAAGCTCTGCATATAGTCAGCGTACAGGTAATACAAGGATCACCAGTGACATTATACACAGGAGCTCTGTATATACTATATAATGTAAGTGTCCAGGTAAATCACTGACTTACCAGTGACCTCTGTATTTGTAGCGATTCATCTTCGCTTTTCTTCCTCTTCCAGCCAGGACACGTTTGCTGCAGAAAATAACACACTATACTTGATCACTTCTAGACCACATTCCCCACTTTCCCCCCCGACTTCTACACTTTATGTGTAAAGGTCAGCCAGGGCAGTAGTCGTGGCTGAGTATTTCGGGTTCGGGCATTGTATACCCTGACCTCCCTCTACAGGAAAACGGTACCTCTTCTCTTGCATGGTACGGTGAATACTCACCGTGCCGTCAGCGTCCCCTTTGCTACGCCGACTTGATGCTGATCCTTGATCCCAATGAATAGAGACACAGTCCAGGGCAACTCTTAACTGAGCAAATTTATTTTCTTCAGGACACAGCACATCCACATAGTTTCCAGCATTTTCATCACAGTAAAGACAGAACATTACTTCATCTTTCCCTTCACTGTTCCTTGCAGTGTTTCCGTTTGACGAAGCGTCTCAGATGGCTCCTCAGTGTCCTCCCTGTATAGCGTCACCACGGTGAAGCGCTCTCCAGCATGTTTCGCCCCGGACATCAGAGATTCAGCCCACGTAGCTTTCCACCACATTCTGGAGTGACCTGCCCGTACCCTTTTACGGTAACCTTCAATCTTCCTCTGTTTACTTACACTCTTTTCCACTTTATTGCTGATTCTGCAGTACCGTGTTCTTCTCTAGATGGCTGGGCATCAGCTTTAACATCACGGGGTAGTTAGGCAGCTCAGGCATATAGCCCACCCGAGCACAAAGGGGTCAGGCCTCTGACTGCCTGAAACTGGAAGACCATCCTGGCTTATTCTCCAGCTATCCCCTCCTACAGTTAACTCCTATATGTCCTACAGCTACATCTACTGTGCAATGAGCTCAGTGCCCCATCTAGTGACCATAGCCCAGACTGCACTGTCCCTACCAAGTACAAGGTTCAGAAACATAGCTTATGCTATATAAATAATACAGCAACATGAAATATACGATAATGCGCAACAATGGTATAACATATATATAAATATATATACAAGTACAACAGCAACATGGGGGTTTAAAGGGGTAAGACTCTCAACCCCTTACACATGTCTACATATTGATATTAGTCATGTATTATACTACAGCACAGGCACCATTTTGATGAATGCAAACCTTTTTTTTGTAACCCCACAAACACCCGGAGCACCAGAATCTCAATAACTGAAATTTACAAATACAGATTACACAACAACCACAAGATGCATTTCATCACCCAGGTCACCTCATTTTAATCAGTATAACAGCGTAGACCTGACACTGTCTGTACTTTACTGTTCACAATCCTGCTGACAGGATCCCTTTAAATCTAAATTTTAATAAGTTTGTTCTTTTCTGCGCTAAACGTCCCCCAAACCCTGAGGACGGCGAGTATACCTTGGTTGTGTTTTGCTGTATGTGTATACAAAAGTAAAAGAAGAGCACCTATCAGGGGCTCAGAAAAGCTGGGTGGCATGTGTGCTAGTGTGTGACCCAGCGCAGGTGTCTCACTGGCCTATCAAAACAGTGACCGATAGCAGCAAACAGTGTGATGTGGATGTGAGAACTGTCTGCGGGGTGCGCTTAGGTGAGTGGACAAAAGAATATGGGAGGTTCACCTTTATAGTAACATCCCAGGGCAGGTGTGTCGTGAGCAAGTGGTGTTCAAGAAATATTGGTGGCAGTGGTTGTGACTTATCCTGACACACAATGTACAGGGAAATGGGAAAATTGTGAAAAAAAACGCAATTCTGACCTTAATTATGTTTACGGCGTACATTATGTGGTAAAAATGACCATGTAATATGATTCTCCTCATCAGTATGATTACAGAGATACTAAACGTGCCCAGATTTTTAAATTATTTTAGTGGTAGAAAAAAAATCAAGACTTTGAAATAAAAAATATGTTGGAGTTTGTGTTGCCATTTTCCGAGACCCGTAGTTTTACTTTTTCGTTCAATAGAGCTATGAGAGGGATTATTTTTTCATAAGGCGAGACGTTATTATGGATATTACTTTGGGATAGATATGACATTTTAGTTGCTTGTTACGTATTTTAAGTGGTATTGCAGCGACCAAAAAATACCGCAATGTTGGCGTTTTTAAATTTTTTGTGTTTACCAATTGGGTTAATTATTTTTATATTTTGATAGCTCGGACTTTGCTGGATGTGGCGATATCACTTGACATTTTTTTTTATGTTCATTTTCAATGGAGGAAAATTGAACTTTTATGAGTTTTTTTTCAGATTTGTTTAAATCTTTTTTTGTTGTTTTACTTTTCTTTTCACTTCATTTATCGCTCCCTAAGGCCCCTTTCACACTTCAGTTTTTTGCAATCAGTCACAATCCGTCAGGTTTTGACAAAAACGGATCCTCAATTTTTTTTGGAGGATCCGTTTTTTCCCCATTGACTTGCATTAATGGCGGATTGTGACGGATGGCTGTCCGTTTCATCCGTTTTTTTTTTGAGGATCCGCCAAAAGTTGCTGTCCGTCACCATCCTCAAAGATTTCAAAACGGAGCTTGCAACAAAACTCTCTCTCTCTCTCCTTCCCGACCAGCATTTCCTTTAAATTTCCTCATTTTCAGGATCCTGTGCCATCCGTTCACATCAGTTCAGAACGGATCCGCTTGTCTGCCTTTTTGGCGGATTTGAACTGATGCAAAAAACTGAAGTGTGAAAGAGGCCTAAGCTGTACTACATACAGGGGCTAATGGTGCAGCAGAAGTGTGAACTTTTTGATGCTTTTGTTTAATATTTTCCACTATATTATATGGAGAGCATAAAAAACGCATGCAAAATTCCAATGAAGTCTCCAATTGTGGAACTGAAGCATTCCTCTACTAAAAAAAATGCATTCGAAAAAACTGCCACAAAAAAATACAATAAAAAGTTTTGATTGCTTTAGTGCGAATACCTATGGAAACAATGCAGCACTTCTGCACGTGTGAACATGGCCCAGGAGAGACTCTGGACAATTTGTACGTTCTACACCAGGTTCACACTTGGGGTTATTTATTTTTTTATCACTACTTAGAATTACAGACAAATTAAAAAAAGTGATCTGAGCCAATTATATGGAAAAAATACAATATTATTTAACATTTATTCTGAAGCTATATGAAATAATTCCGACTACAGCAATGGTCTGTGCCCATCACGGGTGATCCGTGTTACCGGGAAGAGAGGAGGAGACATTCCTACAAGGAGCTGACAATAGATACATCACATTATCTCACGTATGAGGATACAGAATTATACAGGTTTGAAAATATCAAATAGAAAGATTTGCCTGTAAACAGGTAAAAAAGCAAAAACAGTAAATAAAGCAATGACTTGCGCTATTGTACCGGTAAGTTTTTATACATCTCATCCCAATCCAGCTAACCCCTATCCGTACAGTGGCAGCTGGTATTGGATGGTCTGCCATGGGTAACATAACTAGTTCTCCTATATTAGACCCATTGCCATGTTCGTCTTTATGACATCACAGAAGCGTTGTCCACGAGTCATGGAATGTTCCGCAAGAACGGTCAGTGCGAGGCAAGCAGAGATAGAGAGGAGAGCTGAACACTAACCCAGAGCGACTTGTAAATCACTTTTTACTTGTTTTGTTTATTTTTTTTACTTTTATTTCTTTTTTTTGGGAGTGTTTTCTACCATCCGCACACACTTTTGTGTGTGTGGAGGGGAAGGCAGCCTAATGGCTGCACCCGTAGCTGGAGGAAAGTTCCAACCACGGAGACGTCTCCCACATGCCAGGACATCCCTATACAGTCAGAGGCCTGAACACCACCAAAGGCCAACTGGCTTCACGGGGTATGTGATGGCAGTGCTTTATTATATCGTGTCAATTATTAAATGCCTGTTCAAAACACCAGAAAAGGCAAAGGACCGATATTCCAGACTGAAAAGTCCACCACCATATCCTACAATGCCCGAAATAGGCCGATTCGTACAACCTGCAGCAAACATCAGCGCAGAGCCAGAGGGTATGAAGGAACGCCTGATACTCACCAGAACAGTAGATGAGGAAGAGACAACAGCCACATTGCCCAGGAGCCCATCCCCATGCACCTGGATGGAGCTAACTCCCTCTCAAGCACGTATACTCCTCAGTATGCCTTACGACCATCAACCGCGTATTAAGGTGACTGCTAAACAAGGCTACAATCCTACACCACACCTGCCAGTCAGCTATACCACTGGAAAGATCATGCAAGTAATGCTGATGAGCCCACAGGATGTACAACGTGCCTACAAGAGAGATTTGGGTTTCCTTCCAAGTCCTAGGAAGATCATTCTCCCGAGAAGAGAATTCCGCGGCACTTTGATTTAGCCGGCGGAAAATGTAGTGGCGAGTTGCTTGCAGCAAGCACATACCATCTTCTGCACAGCTGCTTCTTAGACAGATTTTCCGGTTTTGACTATGGCTTGATCAATGGATCATGTTTCTATACTGCCGCCTGCCCTGACCTCTGCTTGTTTAAAGTTATGCATCTACACTGCCGCCTGCCCTGACCTTTGCTTGCTCAATGGATTATGTTTTTGAACTGCCGCCTGCCTGACCTCTGCTTGCTCAATGGATTGTTTCTGCACTGCCGCCTGCCTTCACCTCTGCTTGCTCAATGGATTATGTTTTTGAACTGCCGCCTACCCTGACCTCTGCTTGCTCACTGGATTATGTTTCTGCACTGCCGCCTGCCTTGACCTCTGCTTGCTCAGTGGATTATGTTTTTGAACTGCCGCCTGCCCTGACCTCTGCTTGCTCAATGGATTATGTTTTTGAACTGACGCCTGCCCTGACCTCTGCTTGCTCAATGGATTATGTTTCTGCACTGCCGCCTGCCTGACCTCTGCTTGCTCAATGGATTATGTTTTTGAACTGCCGCCTGCCCTGACCTCAGCTTGCTCAATGGATTATGTTTCTGCACTGCCGCCTGCCCTGACCTCAGCTTGCTCAATGGATTATGCTTCTGCACTGCCGCCTGCCCTGACCTCTGCTTGTTTCCGGTTATTAATCTGTGATACTAATAAAAATGTATATTATTCTGCACTATATGGACTGTGGGTCGTTTTTTTTCTTTGGTTTTATGGTTGTTTCCGGTTATGTTTTTGCACTGCTGCCTGCCCTGACCTCTGCTTGTTTCCGGTTATGTTTCTGCACTGCTGCCTGCCCTGACCTTTGCTTGTTTCTGACTACTCATTTGCCTGCTGATTTTGTACTTCTTCCTCAATGCCTGCACTTTTAAGACCCCAGTAGAGCTAATTTATATAAATCCTGCATCCTAACAATGAAGCCGGGTTATAGGGCTTCTGATCACAATGGTAGGATGATGCCTCAATGTGAAGAAGGGTAGCACCAGTTCTTCACCTAACAGTATGGAATGCTTATCTAAAAAAATGAAAAAGGAACAGTACAGTATAGACAAAGGTCCCATAAACTCAACAAGAACAAACCATTAAGAACTTTAAGCATAAACATGTGAGACAACAAACCAAGTGGCTCAGAATACCACATCCGACCCAACCAGCAGTTTTGTTGAAGGTATTTTCCTCTGATCTTTCGTTAAGAGGGTACAACATCTCAAATACATTAGACTGGTGTGGGTCTCCAACCATTTAGGAACCCTCAAATCAATAGTACAGGGGTCTTGAATCAGCCACAAAATTGCTTCAGGAAGAATTGGGTGGAGCACTGGTTTCATATGTACCCTGCCGCTCATGTCAAGGTCTATGAAAATAACCAAACACAAGGCTGAGTACTCAGATCTTATAGGAACCTCCCCAATAGTGAATGGCCATCTGTACATTCATAGTTCCCCAGGTCTGTAGACAGATGCGGGTTTCACGTCCGGGACCTCTGCCTATCAGACATTTATAGAATATTTTATGGATAACACATAAATGTATGGGAAAACTCCTCTTGTAAATAGTGCGCCTCAAGTTTCTTCTGCTGTTTGCAGTGGAATGTAGTCATCATAGCTAATATGAGGGAAGGATTCCTGAGAGGGGGTATACATCTACTATATCCATATTCTGTGGATATCTACCCTAATAAAGCTTATGGACGGTGAGTGCAGTGATGAGACCGACCCTTTATCAACATGTTCTGTCCCACAAACTAATGTAGTACACTGCACTGACCGCCGATAGACTTTATTCTCCAAAGACAATTTAAGTTTGTTATATGTATTAAAATACTTTTTTTCCCAGAATTATCTAAGAATTATCGACAAGGAAAATGGACTCAAGATAAAGCTTAGAAACATATATTTCTTTACAGCTCCTGATATAGGTATTGCGGTCTTTAAAAACAGTAGTCCCCAACTTCTGCCTCCTCAGCAAGTTATCCCCTAGCCATTGGTAGATCATAACTTGCTGATTACGGGTGTTTCACTGCCAGGACCCCCACCAATCCTAAGAACAGGGTGTCTGGAACAAGCGGCTGTTAAGAATGCGCAACAACACTTCTTTCATTATGGGACAATGATGGGGCTGATATGCTGATGATGGACTATGATGGGGCTGATGTGCTGATGATGGACTATGATGGGGCTGATGTGCTGATGATGGACTATGATGGGGTTGATGTGCTGATGATGGACTATGATGGGGCTGATGTGCTGATGATGAACTATGATTGGGATGATGAAGTCTGCAATAACAGAGCATAGCAGTACAACCCCTTAGCCTGGAGTGCCCTAACAAATAGCTGGGGAGGGTCCGAGCTCACAGTCAGACCTTAGAAGAAGAGTTAATAGTTTTGTTTCTTCTGTCTTAATGGACAAAAAAGGCTTACAGTATATACTCGCGTATAAGTCGAGATTTTCAGCCCATTTTTTGGGGCTGAAAGTCCCCCTCTCGGCTTATACGCGAGTCATATACCGGGGGTCGGCCAGGGAGGGGGAGCGGGGGGGGGTGTCGGAGATCATACTCACCTCTCCTGGCATGTTTCTGCAGCCCCCCGTGCTTATTCCATCTTCTCGGCGCTGTTCTTCCTGCTTTCAGCGGTCACGTGGTACGCTCATTACCCTCATTAATATGCACATATGTAATGAGCGGCACCACGTGACCGCAGAAAGCAGGAAGAACAGCACTGAGAAGATGGAACAAGCACGGGGGGCTGCAGAGACATGCCAGGAGAGGTGAGTATAACGGGGGGAGCCATATTCACCTGTGCCCCATTCCACCGCTGCGCATCGCTCTGCTGTCTTGCTTCCTCTGGCAGTGACGTTAAGGTCAGAGGGTGCCATGACGTAGTTAGCAGGCGCCCTCTGCCTGAACAGTCACTGCAGAGCCAGCAACGCTGAGGAGCAGCAGCTGCAGCAGTGACAAGGTGAGTATATAGTTTTTTTTTTCATTTTTTTAATTGAGGCTGCGGCAGCAGCATTGTAAGGGGCCACTAATCACTGTGCAGCAATACAAGGGGCCACTCATCACTGTGCAGCATTATAAGGGGCCACTCATCACTGTGCAGCATTATAAGGGGCCACTCATCACTGTGCAGCATTATAAGGGGCCACTCATCACTGTGCAGCATTATAAGGGGCCACTCATCACCTTGCAGCATTATAAGGGGCCACTCATCACCGTGCAGCATAATAAGGGGCCACTAATCACCGTGCAGCATAATAAGGAGCCACTAATCACTGCAGCATTTCAAGGGGCCACTAATCACTGTGCAGCATTATAAGGGGCCACTCATCACTGTGCAGCATTACAAGGGGCCACTCATCACTGTGCAGCATTACAAGGGGCCACTAATAACTGTGCAGCATTACAAGGGGCCACTAATCACTGTGCAGCATTACAAGGGGCCACTAATCACTGTGCAGCATTACAAGGGGCCACTAATCACTGTGCAGCATTATATGGGGCCAGTAATCACTGTGCAGCATTATATAGGGCCAGTAATCACTGTGCAGCATTATATGGGGCCACTCATCACTGTGCTGCATTATAAGAGGCCACTCATCACTGTGCAGCATTATAAGGGGGCCTCTCATCACTGTGCAGCATTATACGGGGCCACTAATCACTGTGCAGCATTACAAAGGGCCACTAATCACCGTGCAGCATAAGGGGCCACTAATCACTGCATTTCAAGGGGCCACTAATCACTGTGCAGCATTATAAGTGGACACTAATCACCGTGCAGCATTGTAAGGGGCCACTAATCAATGTGCAGCATTATAAGGGGCCACTAATCACTGTGCAGCATTATAAGGGGCCACTAATCACTGTGCAGCATTATAAGGGGCCACTAATCACTGTGCAGCATTATAAGGGGCCACTAATCATTGTGCAGCATTATAAGGGTCCACTCTCCATGCAGCATTATAAGGGGCCACCAATCACTGTGCAGCATTATATGGGGCATATGTTATTATGGACCATGTTATAGGGCTACCATTATTCACTGTGCAGCATTATTAGGCATATTTTTGTATGGAGCATCTTATGGAACCCATCATGAACTTTATGGAGCATTATATGGGGCCATCATGAACTTTATGGAGCATCTTATGGGGCCCATTTTATTTTTGAAATTTACCAGTAGCTTCGGCATTTTCCACCCTAGGTTTATAGGCGAGTCAATAAGTTTTCCCAGTTTTTTGTGACAAAATTAGGGTGGTCGGCTTATACATGGGTCGGCTTATACACGAGTATATACGGACTTCTAAAGAAAATTGCCCCCAAGTTATTTTGAGCGACCCCGCCTGCTGTACCATCCTTGTGATTTACAAGAACGTTTCTCACTTCCTGCTAGGACAGCGGAAACCCAAGGAGTAAAGAGAGAAGGTCCTTATGGCTGCATGGAGTAATGCTGGAAATCTCTAAGTCTGCGGGGACAACAGAGACTTTAGAAGAAGGCAAACCAAGGTTTAGTGCTAGCACTAGTGTGAGAGAAGGTTTATACTACAGGACAGAAGTGCTGTAACAGGAAAGAACCTAACAAATAAAAAAGATTGTAGACAAACCAGATTTTGCTATCTATTCATGTCATTGCCTTCCATATTACAGAGAAATTTCCCTAAATCCGGTATCTGATAATCCACAATGATGTATATTCAGGGTCGAACTGGGGTGTCTGGGGCCCACCAGGGGAATGGACTCTAGGGCCCCATCCTACAGCTATATGCTAATATCTGTCAGTCGTTATCCCCATTATAGTGGAGCATCGGCTGTAAAACACAGGCGGCTCCTGTACATCTACTGTGCATCCCCATAACTGGGATGTATAATTACGGTAGTTTACATTAATGTGGTTCTTTGGTTAAAACAATTTATCACCGATCCATGGGCTCTATAGGATAGCTGATCGCATACGTCCGACCATTAGAAACTGCACCGACCGGAAGAATGAGAAAGTTTTATCGTTGATAGGACACTTATCCCCATTTTAAAATGGAGCAGCAGGTTAGATATCTGACCGAAGCTTCATTCATTCTCTTTGGAGCTTCTATAAAAATACAAGTGCAGCCACTGAGGGAATGAATGGATCAGTGGTCAAGTCGGACATGCCACTCCAGTCTAATGGGGATAAAAAGTTCCACATTTTGCTGAATGGGTCCAAGTAGTTAGACCCCCCCAATCAATACGTTATCACTTGTCCTGTGAATAGGAGATTACGTTTTTCCACAGGAAACCCCTGTAAGTGCATCTCTGCCGCTGTTTACAAAGTATTTAATCTCTAATGGAAATAAAGAATATTCTCCTAATTAATATCAGAGAAGACTAATGACCGTCAAACACAACACAATCCACTGTACCAAGACCAATAATACCACATACAGGGGAGAAATACCACCACACCATGACCAGACCACATAGTACCCGCATCATATCACATAAAAGGCACAAATACAACCACACCATGACCAGACCACATATTACCACCACATAGTGACCGAATAATATGACATATTACCAGCATATAGGGACCAAATAATAATTCATACACGGAGAAATACTTCCACACTGTGAACAGTCCACAAATTACCACCACTTATTGATGGAATACTACAGTACTGATTATGAATACAAACCACAATAATAACAACACTGTTATTACCACCAGTGACATTATACACAGTACCTCTGTATATAGTGTCAGTGTACAGGTAATATAGTGATTACCAGTGACATTATACACAGGAGCTCAGTGATCACTGGCAACATTATTGTCAAGGTTTGCTCAGCTTGTGGGATTAGGTGGTTCAGAGGTTAATGTGGATGGCCTCACTCTGAGATTCTGGGAGGCTTTTTAAAGCCTCATTGTGGGCTCATTCCTCATCGTTTATACTCAGACCCTTGGCCGAGTGTGTGTGACCCTGGTGTGCTTTGTGACTGTAATACTTTATGCTTGTTTGGTTTTGATCTGGTTCTGTCCCTGTTACGAGTTCTGCCTGTCCCTCTTGTACTGCGTTGCTATCTCTGTGTATGACTCATTGCCTATGACCTGACTATTCTCTGATTGCCCCTCTTGTACTGTGCAGCTATCTCCATGTATGACTCATTGCTTACGTTCTGACTACTCTCTGCTCGCCCCTCTGGTATCGCGCCGCCCTCTCCATGTATGACCGCCCGTTTGTCTGACCTGAGTTCCCCTCGCCTCTACTCCAGGATTCCTGTAGTAGAGTCCTACAATCATCTTCAGAAGTGGGACACTAAGCCCCGCCCCCTGTGGTCACATGATCGTAGGTCCTTGTACTTCTTACTACCTTCAGCATCGCAGGTCCCGTCTGCCTCAACTTTCCCTGCAGTATCGGACCCCGGGCCCTCCCGCAGTAGGGGTGAGTCACGCTGCTCAGCCATGGCAGTTCGCCGACGCTGACAGGATCCTGATATTTATACACAGAAGATCTGCATACAGTGTCAGTGTAATACAGTGACCACCAGTGAAATTATACACAGGAGCTTTTGGAAGTGCATTGAGCAGCAGGGTGGTTTGCTGGTGAAGGGAAAAAAAATCTCTTTAAATCTTCTGCCTGAGCGAGTGTAAGCGAGCTGAGTGTGACCTGAGCGTCAGTGCGAACGGTGGTAAGTGTGTGACTTGTGATTCAGTGACTTTGGATTCAGGGAGTTTGCAAAGGAGGTATTACTGAATTGCTGTTATATTTTATTAATACTTTTTATTTATTTTTACTTAGCTTTTCTGTCTGGTGCAATCCCCATTAGGAATGTGCTCCACTATTGCCAATGCCATCCAGTGTACGTCTTGCCGCATGTACGCAATCCTTGACCAGCCAGTCGAGGGTGCATACTGCTGTGCGAGATGTGAGCACATTGTGCATTTGGAAGCCCAGATACTGGATTTAAATGTGCAGCTGGCAACACTGAGATCAATAGACAATATGGAAAGGAGACTTCTACTCACTGAGCAGACGCTCAATGAGATAGATGAGGGGGGGATGCTAGGTTGGAGCTGCAGGACAGTGAAGCAGTAAGATGGGTGACAGTTAGAAGGTGGGGTAGACAG
>NW_027362244.1:0-40000 GCF_039654945.1 Dendrobates tinctorius
GGTCACCTTCTTTTCCTGTCTGCGGGACCCGCATACCCAAGCGAGCTGTGCAGCCCTTACTGGAAGTCGCTTCAGGACACCGGTTCCATGAATAGCTCTGCACTGCAGACTGACACCCTCCTCAGCTCTCCGTCCCCTAACCGTCTGGCACTGCTTAGTGGGTTAGCTCACCATGTCTAATTCTAAACCACTTCGCTCTCGTCGTCCAACTTCCTCTTCCTCCGTGGTGGTCGGTCATTTTGCATGTTCTTCTTGTAAATGCAAATTTCCATCAGGTCAGTCCTCTCCCCTCTGTCAGGACTGCAGCAACCCCATTGAACCCACCGCCCAGGAGCCCTTGGTTGTCCCAAGTGAGTGTGAGGCCCCTATCCCAGGGTGGGCTTCCTCTCTGTCACAATCTGTGGCTGATCTTACCAGGGTGTCTCAGACCCTAGTTTCCGTACTGGATAGGTTGCCCCTGCAGGCGTCCGCAGGACCCAGGGGGTCACAGGAAGCTCTGGTTGAGCCTGCTAATATTAGCCGTAAAAGATCCAGACAAGAGCACCGGTCCGGTTCCTCTTCCCGGTCCGTCTCACCCCATAGCCCGTCCCAGTGGCCTCCTTTGTCCCGATCTTCCTCACCTGAGCCAGGCGAGACTTTCTTGGATGTGCCCTCTGAGGATGTTTTGGAACTGGATTCGGACCAAATCGCAGATATGAGGGATATGGTTCAGAGCCTCATTGGAGCAATCAACCAGTTCTTCAATATCAAAGATTCGCCCGCGGACCAGGAGGTCTCCTTCAGACGGTCTAAACCACCTTCCAAGGTCTTCGCTCCTCATTCGGAGTTCTAGAAGATTCTGTCCAGAGAAAGAGAAAATCCGACCAGGCGCTTTCAAAGAGGAAAACGCCTTGGCGTGTTATATCCTTTCTCGGCGGAGCTCATCGCAGACTGGTCAGCTTCTCCGGCAGTGGACCCGCCGGTTTCCAGACTATCTAACAACACGGTCCTTCCGATTTCTGGTGGAGCATCTCTAGGAGATCCTAATGACAGTCATAGAATCCTTTGCGAAGTCAGCTTTCGAAGTGGTGGCATCTGTTCTAAGCCCGGCCTTTGCTTCTACTTGGGCTTCTAAAGCCATAGCCAAATGGGCTAAGGCTCTCCGCCAAGGCATTCTGGCCAGAGACCAGCCAAAGCAGCTGGCGGACCTCGCCGATCAGATTTCGCATGCAGGCGAATATTTGGTCTCTGCCTCCCTGGATGCCGCGTCTTGCGCAGCTCAGGCATCTAGCAATTTGGTGGCTATTCGGCGCACAGTTTGGCTTAAGGCCTGGCAGGCGGACTTATCTTCAAAACAGTCCCTCACCAGCCTACCGTTTCAGGGATCACGCCTCTTCGGCGACAGGCTGGACCAGATTATTAAGGACGCCACCAGAAGCACAAGCTCCCTTCTTAACCCGTCAAAACCTCGCCGGCCTCCTCCAAAACGTCAGTTTCGGCCCTTTCGTCGCTTCACGACAACAGAGACGCCTTCCCACCAGCAGAGGCCACAAACGCGCCAAGATAGAAGAGTTTCCTTTAGGCCCACTTCTTCCTGGCGCTCCCATTCCTCCCAAGGTAGATCCACCAGAGCCAAACCTGGAAGGTCTTCCTCCGCATGACTGGCATCAAAACCCCGGCACATCCACCCAGGTGGGCGGCCACCTTCTTGCATTCAGGGACGTCTGGCTTGCCTCGGTGGAGGACGCTTGGGTCAGGGAAGTTGTATCCTCAGGATACAAAATAGAATTTGTTTCTCGCCCTCGGGATCGATTCTTCGAATTCCTGGCCCCCGAAAGACCCCGCCTTGGTTCCAGATTTCTTTACAGCCATCGCCTCTCTCCTCATTTCGGGGGTAATTGTTCCTGTACCAGAAAAAGAGCGCTTCACAGGTTTCTATTCGAACCTGTTTGTAGTGCTGAAAAAAGGCGGCACGGTTCGGCCCATTCTGGATCTAAAATTACTGAACAAAAGGGTCCGTCTGCGACATTTCAGGATGGAGTCCCTTCGTTCAGTAATCGCTTCCATGGAGGCACAAGAATTCCTGTGCTCCATAGACATTCCGGATGCCGATCTACATGTCCCAATCTTCCTGGGTCATTCCTACGCTTCGCCATACATCAGGAGCACTTCCAGTTTGTCGCCCTGCCGTTCGGTCTCGCCACCACCCCCAGGGTTTGGCAGCGTTGATGGCCATTTTGAGGATCAGAGGTCTCGTGCTCTTCCCTTACCTCGACGAAATCCTCATCAAAGCTCCGTCCTTGCCCCAGGCTATCGAAAGTCTGACCATCGTTTGCGACACTCTTTCCCAATTCGGGTGGATCATCAAAAGAAAAAAGTCCTGTCTGGTTCCAACACAACGTCTTGTGTTTCTAGGCATACTTTTCGACACCCGTCAGGCAAGAGTTTTCCTTCCCGAGGACAAGAGAGTAACTCTTCTGCGGGATGTTCGCTTGCTTCAGGGCCCCCGACTCACTTCCCTCCTATCAGCCATGAGAGTCCTAGGGAGGATGGTTGCATCGTCGGAAGCGATTCCCTTCCCCAATTCCACTCAAGACCGCTTCAGCGGGGCATTCTGTCACAGTGGATCAAGTCTGTCTCCTCCCTGGATTGTCCAATTAGACTCTCATTTCGGGTCAAGCTGTCCCTCAATTGGTGGCTAACATCACCTCTCATAGCCCAGGGCCGGTCCTTCCTTCCGGTACATTGGCAAGTGGTGACGACAGACGCCAGCCTTCTCGGCTGGGGCGCAGTGTTTCACCATCTGACCGTCCAGGGTCGTTGGTCGACGCAGGAAGCTACTCTTCCGATCAGCGTCCTAGAGATACGGGCAATTTTTCTGTCCCTGTTCCTTTGGGACAAGCTGCTCAAGGGCTTGCCAATTCGGATTCAGACGGACAATGCCACAGCGGTGGCATATGTCAACCACCAGGGAGGGACTCGGAGTTCCTTGTCATTGGCCGAGGTATCCAAGATCCTTCATTGGGCAGAGGTGTCAGTCCCAGCGATAGCCGCGGTACACATTCCCGGCGTTGAAAACGGGGCCGCAGATTTTCTCAGCCACGAGGGCCTCGCGGCAGGGGAATGGTCCCTACATCAGGAGGTCTTCTATCAGATTTGCCTTCGGTGGGGTACTCCGGATGTGGACCTTATGGCGTCCCGTCTCAACAGGAAAGTTCCACGGTTCGTTTCCAGGGCCCGCGATCCTCTCGCGGTGGGCGCCAATGCTTTGACCATTCCTTGGTCACAGTTCGCGCTCCCCTATCTGTTCCCTTCCCTTCCTCTTCTCCCCAAGTTGTTGAAGATCAAGGCAGAAGGGGTGCCAGTCATCATCATCGCACCGGATTGGCCCAGAAGGTCTTGGTTCGCGGACCTCGTCAACCTTCTCGCGGACGCTCCTTGGACGCTTCCAGACAGACCAGATCTGCTGTCTCAAGGTCCAATTTACCTCCCCAATTCTCGGTCGCTCAATTTGACGGCGTGGCCATTGAGACCGCAGTTCTGAAGGAGTCAGGCCTTTCAGATCGGGTAATTCACAGAATGATCCGGGCTAGGAAGCCCTCGTTTTCCATAATATACTATCGAACGTGGAAAGCCTATTTTCGTTGGTGCGAGTCCAATCGCATTCCACCTATGTCTTTTTCGCTCCCTTCGGTGCTGGCATTCCTCCAGGTGGGCCTGGACACTGGTCTGGCCCTTAGTTCTCTAAAGGGTCAAGTTTCGGCGCTTTCCATTCTTTTCCAGAAGACGCTATCCTCTCGTCCGCAGGTCAAAACTTTTCTGCAGGGGGCAGCCCATGCAGCACCGCTGTATCGAGCTCCCATGGATCCCTGGGATCTCGATCTAGTCCTAGAGGCTCTACAAGGTTCCCCTTTGAGCCTCTCAAGGAAGCTTCTCTATCTTTTCTCTCTTGGAAAGTGGCTTTTCTCGTGGCCATTACTTCATTCGGCGCGTCTCGGAGTTGGCGGCTTTTTCTTGTCGTCCTCCTTTCTTGGTGATTCACCAAGATCAGGTGGTACTGCGGCCTCCTCTGTCCTTCCTCCAAAGGTGGTATCTGCTTTCCACCTGAATGAAGACATCGTTCTACCTTCTTTTTGCCCGGCTCCAATTCATCCCCGGGAACGCTCCTTGAGCAAACTAGACCTGGTCAGGGCGATGAAGGTCTATTTGGCTAGAACTGATACGTTCCGGAAGACAGACTCCCTTTTCGTCATCCCAGATGGTGTTCGAAAAGGCCTGCCGGCCTCCAAGGCGACTATTGCTCCCTGGATTAGATCGGCAATCTTAGAGGCTTACCGGGTCAAGAACAGAGTGCCCCCTCCTGGGGTTAAGCCTCATTCCATCTGGGCAGTGGGCGCTTCCTGGGCGGTGCACCACAGGGCTTCCGCACTTCAGCTTTGTAAGGCTGCAACCTGGTCTTCTGTCCACACGTTTGCAAAATTTTACAGGGTCCACACCTACGCTTCGGCGGATACCAGCCTAGGAAGAAGGATCTTGCAGGTGGCGGTGGTGAGTCCGCTGACCTAATGGAAGTTTGCTTTTCCCTCCCTAGGGACTGCTTTGGGACGTCCAATGGTTCCTGTGTCCCCCAATGAAGCGATGGAGAAAACAACAGGATTTTTGGTTGCTTACTGTAAAAACTGTTTCTCGGAGCCTTCATTGGGGGACACAGCACCCTCCCATGTTTCAACTTCTGTTGTTTGTTCTGTGTATTATAGTTACAGTTGAGCTGTATGTTTGTTTTCTATTCTATTGCTTCTACTGCTTTCTCACTAACTGATTAATCGAGCGCCAGTCGGTGGGGTGTATACTGCGGAGGAGGAGCTAACTTTTTTATTTGCATAGTGTCAGCCTCCTAGGGGCAGCAGCATACACCCATGGTTCCTGTGTTCCCCAATGAAGGCTCCGAGAAACAGATTTTACGGTAAACAACCAAAAATCCTGTTTTCTTGTGATTTCCAGTGTAATAGGATTGACAGCAGGAAATTTTATATGCATTTTTTTTAGGCTGTTTCTGTCAAAATGATCTTTAAAAAAAAAACAAAAACTGAGTATTAGTCTTTCACTTGAATAGTAGTCTTTCTCTCATAATTTAAGACTGAACTACGGTAGTTTCAGTTAAAAAAGCGCTGTCAGAAATTCCAGTGTTTTTTATGAGGTGCAGTTCTTGTGTGTCCTTCCTGCCTCCTGCTTGCAACAGCTGACAGAAATCTATCATAAGCGGGAGGCACGGATGAAAGATGGTTCATCTAAAATACACTGGACAATCTACAGTGTGAATCAGAGGACAGAATAATTTTTATTTTATTTTAAGAGCACCTTTGATCCATGGTGCTGTACAAGAGAAGGGGTTGCATAGCATATAAATTATAGATTACAGTTAAACTAACCATGACAGACTAACGCAGAGGGTCTGCCTTTGCGGGCCTACAGTCTACATGCCATATTTTCCGGACTGTGAGACGCACTTTTTTCCCCAAAATTTTTTGGGTAAAATAGGGGTTCATCTTGTAGTGAGAATATACTTACAAAATACTGTGGCAACAGTCCCGGTCTGATGCTGCAGGGCGATGCAGCCTTCCTTCCCAGGCTGGTGCGGCCGTTGTGCTCTGTGGTGTGGGGGGGGGCCTTCGCTGGCATTTTCCATTGCTGCAATGTGGTGGCCTCTGGGAAAATGGCCGCCGGGGGCGGCGCATGCTCATATTCAGATCTCTGTGCACACTGGTGGGTCATTGGCTCCTGTCGCTAGGCTGATTGGCTTTGGCCATTTGCAGTTTCCTAGAAGCCTCTGGTCAGTGAACAGGTCAATCTTTTATCTCAGAGAATACACCTTGTAAATTTAGTTTATTAAAAGGCTTGGCTCGGTCCTAAGAGGCACTTGCTCACAGGATGGGTACTGCCAGCCAGTTTTCTCCGGCGAGGAGACATGACTCTCGCAACCGATTAGCAGTTGAGACTAACGTCTTATTTTGACAACTGTGAAAAGTGACTGATGACAGATGGCTCCTTAGTGAGGCTAATTCTAAAAAGAGCTGAGACAATGTGTACTTGTCACCCTACTGGGACACGCCGTCCTGTAAATGATGCAAAAATATATTGTTTAGGCACCTAGATACTTTTTATTTTTTTTTATAATTGTACTATGGATTGGCTTGATTGCGTATAAACGCTAAAGATGGTTGGATATCTTGCAAAGTGGAGCAGAAATTTATAGGATGACTAAATTGTCAATTCACCTTTACAAAACTTTTGTCACGTTGTAGAAACAAGTCAGAAGTTTTGGCCGGTGACATCCGTGTTCGGAGAGCCCAGTCAATCGCTGAAACAAAGGGGAAGAGGGAGGCTTTTCGGCTGAGCTTGTCTCTAGTCTTTGCAGAGAGCAGCGCTTTTGATTCTCTGCTATAAGAATCGATGGGCCGGCAATGCTTGGACCCTCAACGATCAACGTTACAATGTCAAAAGTTTTCTACGCGTGCCGTCAATCTTTAAAACTAGAATGGCAAAGAACCAAAAACTTTGATGTCAACTCTTTGTTCTTATGTAGCAGACAAAGTAATCCTTTTAATGTCAGCTGGAACCTCCATTCATTTTCAACCATTTTTTTTTTTTTTTTTTTTTGTTGGGGTCCGCTGACTTGTTTGTTCCAAAACGGAAACGGATCCGTTTTTTGCATCTTTGGCGGATTTCAACTGATCACAAAAAACGGAAGTGTGAAACAGGCCTAACACAACAGATGTTTATATCTGGAAAATGCCTTTAAATCACCATATTGTTACAACAGTCTTTCTTGGAGATCACACTCTGAGATAATTGAATCTACAAAACCGCTTTAAAGGGAACCTGTCAGTAGGTTCAACCCTACTAAGTAGAGATGAGCGAGCATGCTCGGATAAGGTGTTATCTGAGTATGCTCGGGTGCTCGAAAACTATGTCCAAGTCTCTGCGGCTGCATGTTTCACAGCTATTTGACAACCGCAACACATGCAGGGATTGCCTGTTTGTTACTCTATCTGGTGTCTTATTCCAATGACATTCATATTTTGTCCATCTCCCGGAATATCTGGCTCCAGAGCTGGTTTTAAATGAAATGAGGTGTTACTGCGGCGAGACATGTGATGACTGACAAGTCCGCTCATTTAAAATAAGCTCTACATTAGAGGCAGATTCTTCTCTGGGAGATCTATGTCCGGCACATAGATATTAACATCTCATTTACATATTTAAAAAATGTGGATTTCCCTGGAATAAGACATCGGATGACAGATATCAAGGTATCATTTTATTCATGCCCTACATGCCCATATAGACGACTTAGGAGGGTTTATCCTTCCAACAGATTCCCTTTAAACTCTAGGAAACCCTGTGCTCCGTTTTTCCACAGTGCCTCCACAGGGCAAATAAAGCATTACTTGGGGAACACTGGAATCACTAGGTTATGTAAGGATGTTGGTCGACAAGTCTCCTGGAGGACCCAACTACTGCAAAATTATCAGGCTTCTCCCATTTTTACCCAATGTGTATAACAAGCTTTAGAAGCAAGCGGGCAGCCATTCACAGGGCGCAGTCAAACGCTGACACAAGTGTGAATGAGTTTTTATTTGTGAGGATAAACTACGTATGTGAGAAACAATCATTGTGTCGTTTAAACTTGTTTCTTTCTCTTTCAGTCTCTCTTTAATCTGCTGGAATTTCGCAGGCTAGTTTTAAACTACAGCCCCCCTGCCAGCGCTCAGGATGTTCCACGAAACCATAAGGTGGGTGTGCGCACGCTCTATACACGTGGGCATACATGCTGCATACATGCTGCGGTTTCATCATTTGTGCTTAAATGCCCACAGCGAAAAGGACAAGTGTGAAAATATTATAGCACGCATTAACTTTCACATGAAGTTCTGCATTTTGCCATTCTTTAGTAATTCCTATTGGAAATGTATTTCAGATGGGTAAGTGAGCTTTGATTGGACAGTGTCGGTGTGTAGTAAGTGGCGATTGCACAGTGTCGGTGTGTGGTGAGTGGCGATTGCACAGTGTCGGTGTGTAGTGAGTGGCGATTGCACAGTGTCGGTGTGTAGTGAGTGGCGATTGCACAGTGTCGGTGTGTAGTGAGTGGCGATTGGACAGTGTCGGTGTGTAGTGAGTGGCGATTGCACAGTGTCGGTGTGTAGTGAGTGGCAATTGCACAGTGTCGGTGTGTAGTGAGGGGCGATTGGACAGTGTCGGTGTGTAGTAAGTGGCGATTGCACAGTGTCGGTGTGTGGTGAGTGGCGATTGCACAGTGTCGGTGTGTAGTGAGTGGCGATTGCACAGTGTCGGTGTGTAGTGAGTGGCGATTGCACAGTGTCGGTGTGTAGTGAGTGGCGATTGCACAGTGTCGGTGTGTAGTGAGTGGCGATTGGACAGTGTCGGTGTGTAGTGAGTGGCGATTGCACAGTGTCGGTGTGTAGTGAGTGGCGATTGCACAGTGTCGGTGTGTAGTGAGTGGCGATTGCACAGTGTCGGTGTGTAGTGAGTGGCGATTGCACAGTGTCGGTGTGTAGTGAGCGGCGATTGCACAGTGTCGGTGTGTAGTGAGCGGCGATTGCACAGTGTCGGTGTGAAGTGAGCGGCGATTGCACAGTGTCGGTGTGTAGTGAGCGGCGATTGCACAGTGTCGGTGTGTAGTGAGCGGCGATTGCACAGTGTCGGTGTGTAGTGAGCGGCGATTGCACAGTGTCGGTGTGTAGTGAGCGGCGATTGCACAGTGTCGGTGTGTAGTGAGCGGCGATTGCACAGTGTCGGTGTGTAGTGAGCGGCGATTGCACAGTGTCGGTGTGTAGTGAGCGGCGATTGCACAGTGTCGGTGTGTAGTGAGCGGCGATTGCACAGTCTCGGTGTGTAGTGAGCGGCGATTGCACAGTGTCGGTGTGTAGTGAGCGGCGATTGCACAGTGTCGGTGTGTAGTGAGCGGCGATTGCACAGTGTCGGTGTGTAGTGAGCGGCGATTGCACAGTGTCGGTGTGTAGTGAGCGGCGATTGCACAGTGTCGGTGTGTAGTGAGCGGCGATTGCACAGTGTCGGTGTGTAGTGAGCGGCGATTGCACAGTGTCGGTGTGTAGTGAGCGGCGATTGCACAGTGTCGGTGTGTAGTGAGCGGCGATTGCACAGTGTCGGTGTGTAGTGAGCGGCGATTGCACAGTGTCGGTGTGTAGTGAGCGGCGATTGCACAGTGTCGGTGTGTAGTGAGCGGCGATTGCACAGTGTCGGTGTGTAGTGAGCGGCGATTGCACAGTGTCGGTGTGTAGTGAGCGGCGATTGCACAGTGTCGGTGTGTAGTGAGCGGCGATTGCACAGTGTCGGTGTGTAGTGAGCGGCGATTGCACAGTGTCGGTGTGTAGTGAGCGGCGATTGCACAGTGTCGGTGTGTAGTGAGCGGCGATTGCACAGTGTCGGTGTGTAGTGAGCGGCGATTGCACAGTGTCGGTGTGTAGTGAGCGGCGATTGCACAGTGTCGGTGTGTAGTGAGCGGCGATTGCACAGTGTCGGTGTGTAGTGAGCGGCGATTGCACAGTGTCGGTGTGTAGTGAGCGGCGATTGCACAGTGTCGGTGTGTAGTGAGCGGCGATTGCACAGTGTCGGTGTGTAGTGAGCGGCGATTGCACAGTGTCGGTGTGTAGTGAGCGGCGATTGCACAGTGTCGGTGTGTAGTGAGCGGCGATTGCACAGTGTCGGTGTGTAGTGAGCGGCGATTGCACAGTGTCGGTGTGTAGTGAGCGGCGATTGCACAGTGTCGGTGTGTAGTGAGCGGCGATTGCACAGTGTCGGTGTGTAGTGAGCGGCGATTGCACAGTGTCGGTGTGTAGTGAGCGGCGATTGCACAGTGTCGGTGTGTAGTGAGCGGCGATTGCACAGTGTCGGTGTGTAGTGAGCGGCGATTGCACAGCGTCTGTGTAAGGACACGTCCGTTATACTCGCCTATGTATACATCTCTAGGAGTAGCAGAGGAGCAGCACAATGCAGAGGTCTAAGACGAGAAGATCCAGAGTTCTGATGATATGGGGAATGCAGCAATTTACTAGAGCAGATATATGTGGTGGAGACAAGTCCACTTTAAGCACTTTAAAGGGCTGACTCATCCTTTATATGCTGAAGCGGTGTCACGGATCAGCTGATCGTCGAATGTTCAGCTGCACAAACTCCCTGCGATCTGCTAGCGGTGCAGTTTTTTCCTATAGCAATGTTAATACTGAATGCAAACCCGTAGAGTAAAGAATTCATTTTTTTATGCATGAACTTGCTTATCCAAGTTTTTCCCTGAATGAAAACCCATTGAAATTAAGGTCCTCATAATATGTAATATCCCACTGCTGCCAGATCAAGTGTCACTCTTTTAGCAGTGTTATACCTTCTTGGCACATAGAGGTGGGCCTGGCGTCTCTTTTTGCCCCAAAAGTCCATATTGAGACTATCCCTTTAAGGGATTGGCCCTAATGGTAGCATTTTACCTACAGCCATACAGGAAACTCATTCTAGTGCAGACATGCGAACAGTTATCTATTTTTCTAAATCTCTTGCACTGCAGGTTTTTCTTGTAAGGAGCGTCGGGGACGGCCGCGGGCCTTGCAGTCTCCTAGGTCACCACCTACGGTGTGAGATCCAGAGTTGTTAGGATGTAATGTGACTCCACATCGCTCGCTCTACTATTGGGGGTGGAAACCTAGGAGGCGGTAAGGGCCATGGTCCGTCCCTGCTGCTTTCTAGGAATCTAAATCGGCGTTGGAAATGATATTCTGTATAATTGGCGATAAACTGTGATTGTGTCCCCGTATGTATGTTTATGTATATGGTGTCAAGTCACACAAAAAGGCTTCAATGGACACTTGTGGCGACAGTATTAAATAAAAAAAAAAAACGCTTAAACTCCCCGACTAACATTGTTTCCTTACTGGCAGCACATTGTCACATGACCACTGCAATCGACCATTGATCGGTGATAACTTGCTGATCCATCATCTGGGAACCAAGAGCGAGGCTTTGCAGAGCGCCACCTGATTGGAGCGATGGCTAGACTTGTGCACCACTGCATTCTCTATGGGACTGCTGGAGTATGCCAAGCACTGCACTCATTTCAGGCAGACCCAAAGAGAATGCATGGAGATATGCTGTACATGTCAAGCCACAGTCACGCGGAGCTCTGCAGATCTGGCTGGCCAACTGCTCTGTAATAGTTATTCTACCGCAGGCAATGAATTGACCTGGAAAGGAGGCTGGCTTAGCTGTTTATATGAGAAAGTCAGCCCTTCACGCATTGCCCCAGTCACATGCCGACAGTGTCGGTGTGTAGTGAGCCACGATTGGACCGTGTCGGTGTGTAGTGAGCCGTGATTGGACCGTATTGGTGTCTAGTGAGCCACCATTGAACAGTGTTGGTGTGTAGTGAGCCGCGATTGGATAGTGTCGGTGTGTAGTGAGCCTCGATTGGACAGTGTCGTTGTGTAGTGAGCCGCGATTGAACAGTGTCGTTGTGTAGTGAGCCTCGGTTAGACAGTGTCGTTGTGTAGTGAGACCCGATTGGACAATGTCTCGGTATGAAGTGAGCTGCGATTTCACAGTGTGTGTGCAGTGAGCCACGATTGGACAGTGTCGGTGTGTAGTGAGCCGCGATTGGACAGTGTCGGTGTGTAGTGAGCCGCGAATGGACAGTGTCGGTGTGTAGTGAGCCGCGATTGGACAGTGTCGGTGTGTAGTGAGCCGCGAATGAACAGTGTCGGTGTGTAGTGAGCCGCGATTGGACAGTGTGGGTGTGTAGTGAGCCGCGATTGGACAGTGTCGGTGTGTAGTGAGCCGCGAATGGACAGTGTCGGTGTGTAGTGAGCCGCGATTGGACAGTGTGGGTGTGTAGTGAGCCGCGATTGGACAGTGTCGGTGTGTAGTGAGCCACGATTGGACAGTGTCGGTGTGTAGTGAGCCACGATTGGACAGTGTCGGTGTGTAGTGAGCCACGATTGGACAGTGTCGGTGTGTAGTGAGCCACAATTGGACAGTGTCGGTGTGTAGTGAGCCACGATTGGACAGTGTCGGTGTGTAGTGAGCCACGATTGGACAGTGTCGGTGTGTAGTGAGCCACGATTGGACAGTGTCGGTGTGTAGTGAGCCACGATTGGACAGTGTCTGTGTGCAGTGAGCCACGATTGGACAGTGTCGGTGTGCAGTGTTGTGAACGAGCCCATGAGTGGAGTGGTAAAATCTGGGATTGGAGCAGATCGGGGCACCTGGCATAGGCTTGCAATTTGATTTCTTTGTAGAATTCGGATCTGAAGATCGCTGCCGAACCTATTGATAAAAAGCCCCAAAGGCGAGCAAACGTCACTCTATTAAGAAGGCGCTCTGCCCCTGACAATGCTTCTTTTGCCATTTAGAAAGTGTATTCTTCCGTTATGGCAGGAGCCCATGGTACATGTCAAATCGGCTTTATCCACCTACATCATGATGCGTGGCCGGCTGCTGAGCAGAGACTGCTGCTGTAGTCTGCGTCAGGCCAGAAGCCATGACGTCATCACTCTTCTGTCTCAAGAAGCCTGTGATTGGCTGTGGAGGTCAGGTGACTAAAACAGCACATGTGATCAGAGAAACATCCAATGTAATGCCGTTTTATTCACCCGACTGATACATCCACTCTCATGCCTCTGTGTCTGGTGACAGAACAGTAGGACAACATGGCTTCCAGTCCGGTGCAGTCCGATGGAGCAGCGTGCCCTGGATCCACCGGGGTGAAAGCAGCCGAGATGCATAAATGTTATTTCCCACCCTTGCGTGGCGCCCGTGCACTTTTGTTATGACTGGACAACCATTTTTGGGCAATATCGGCTAGATTTGCTGTTAATGGGGTATTCTTATTTTTGACAGTCATCTGTCTGTGGGATAGGGGATAACTTGATGATTGCTGAGGGTCTTCTCACTGGGGCCCCAGCGATCCTGAGAACTGAACCCCGTCTGAATGGAGTGGTGGTTGATGAGGTGTACCGCCACTCCATCATTCTTTATGGGACCACCAAAGATGGCCAAGTGCTTCACTCTACTGGTCTTTGACAGTTCCCTTAGAATGAATGGAGCGGCGCTGCGCTTCATCATACTCTGTTGTATTCTCACATGGCTATTTAAAGCACCGGTTCTTGGGAACGCTGGGGGCTTGTCTCCCGTTACCGTGCATCCAGTAACTGTCCGTGAAGGGACCTACAGTATGGAAAGAAGTGGGAATGCTCAAATGTGACTGACATCTCTATAAACTTGTCATGGAGAAGCTTTGTTCTGTGGGTTCCTGGTGCTGAGCTTCCCATCACTAGAACAAAGGGACAGAATTGCTCAGCACGGTCTTGCCCTACACCTACTCCAGTGTCGAAGGAAAGCAGCCCTCGGATAACCACTTGTACAGTCATGGCCAAAAGTTTTGAGAATGACACAAATATTAATTTTTACAAAGTCTACTGCTTCATTTTTTCTAATGGGAATTTTTCATATACTCCAGAATGTTATAAAGAGTGATCAGCTTAACAGCAATTACTTGCAAAGTCAATATTTGCCTAGAAAATGAACTTTATCCCCCAAAACACATTTCAACATCATTGCAGCCCTGCCTTAAAAGGACCAGCTAACATCGTTTCAGTGATTGCTCCATCAACACAGGTGTGGATGTTGATGAGGACAGGGCTGGAGATCAATCTGTCATGATTAAGTAAGAATGACACCACTGGACACTTTAAAAGGAGGCTGGTGCTTGGCATCATTGTTTCTCTTCTGTTAACCATGGTTATCTCTAAAGAAACACGTGCAGTCATCATTGCACTGCACAAAAATGGCCTAACAGGGAAGAGTATCGCAGCTAGAAAGATTGCACCTCAGTCAACAATCTATCGCATCATCAAGAACTTCAAGGAGAGAGGTTCCCTTGTTGCCAAAAAGGCTCCAGGGCGCCCAAGAAAGACCAGCAAGCGCCAGGACTGTCTCTTAAAAGTGTTTCAGCTGCGGGATTGGGCTACCGGCAGTGCAGAGCTTGCTCAGGAATGGCAGCAGGCAGGTGTGAGTGCATCTGCACGCACTGTGAGGCGGAGACTCTTGGAGCAAGGCCTGGTCTCAAGGAGGGCAGCAAAGAAGCCACTTCTCTCCAGGAAAACCATCATGGACAGACTGATATTCTGCAAGAGGTACATGGAGTGGACTGCTGAGGACTGGGGTAAAGTCATTTATCTCTGATGAATCCCCTTTTCGATTGTTTGGGACATCTGGAAAACTGCTTATTCGTAGAAGACCAGGTGAGCGCTAGCACCAGTCTTGTCTCATGCCAACTGTCAAGCATCCTGAAACCATTCATGTGTGGGGTTGCTTCTCAGCCAAGGGAATGGGCTCTCTCTCAGTCTTGCCTAAGAACACAGCCATGAATAAAGAATGGTACCAGAATGTCCTCCAAGAGCAACTTCTCCCAACCGTCCAAGAGCAGTTTGGCGATCAACAATGCCTTTTTCAACATGATGGAGCACCTTGCCATAAAGCAAAGGTGATAACTAAATGGCTCAGGGAACAAAACATAGAGATTTTGGGACCATGGCCTGGAAACTCCCCAGATCTTAATCCCATTGAGAACTTGTGGTCAATCATCAAGAGACGGGTGGACAAACAAAAACCTTCAAATTCAGACGAAATAAAAGCATTGATTTTGCAAGAATGGACTGCTATCAGTCAGGATTTGACCCAGAAGTTGATTGAGAGCATGCCAGGGAGAATTGCTGAGGTCCTGAAGAAGAAGGGTCAACACTGCAAATATTGACTTGCTGCATTAACTCATTCTAACTGTCAATATAACCTTTTGTTACAGAAATATAATTGCAATCATATTATGAGTATGTGATAAAAACATCTGACAAACACACATAAAAACCAGAGGCCAGCAGATCATGTGAAAATATAATATTTGTGTCATTCTCAAAACTTTTGGCCATGACTGTACTACTTCTTTGGCTCGATGGTGGGAGCCTCCTTGCAGCCAGAACCCCAGCGATCAAAATGTCTGACATCTCAGAAGCCTTTATAAAGATGGTTACACGTTACCTCTGCCATAGTAATTCACTCCGGGTGGTCTCACAGGAACATGGTGGACACGATTTGAAGGTGATCTCATATTAAGATATACTGTTTCACTCTTTCAATGAGGATACTTGACAACATAATAGGATTTAACGGGGTTTCCCGATGGGGGCCTGGCTCCAGGATAGGTGATGACTCAGTGATTGGTGGTGGTTTGACCAGATGGACCTGCACCGATTGGCAGGACAGGGAATTATTATCCATGACGGGGCATTTTTTTACTCTATTTTACGATGGAGCAAAAGTTTAGACGTCTCACTGCCGGAGAAAGTTTTCTGAAAAAAGCAAGTGCAGCGCTCATGCACAATGCTGCTCCTTTGAAATGGGGATGAAAGTCAGACCTACCCCGATCAACAAGCTGCTGCCTACCCCATGAATATTCTGTGGATAGATGATGACTTTTCACCAGGGAACCCGTTTAACAATTCACAACGTGCTTTGAAAAGTGTCAGCTCTGCTACTATTGTGTATGGTGGGCACAAGATGGTGTAATGGTCGTCTGCTTAGAATGGGAACGAGTTTAATATGATCGTAAAATAACTTGACTTTACCATCCGAGTACGATTGCCATTTTCTCTTGTGCCATAGGAACATAGGAATCTGCCTTTTATGCGAGAGCTGCGCTATCTCTTCTCACTACTGGTCAGTTCTAAGAGGAAATACGTGGACCCTTCCAGGGCAGTGGAGATTCTGAAAGATGCCTTCAAATCCAACGATTCCCAGCAGGTGTGTAATCGAAGAGTTGTGGCCATAGATCCTGCAGAATAGCTTATTAGTAAGGTGCTGGGGCGTTAAGTGGTCGATATCTGCGCCACCACTTGTTTATTTCACCAAACTTGTGTGTATGTGTAGGCTATGTTCACACTGGGTGTTTTTGCTGTGGTTTATTTTATGCAAATTTTAAACTGCTTTCTATAGTACCAGCAAAAGCTTTGAGATTTCAGAAAACTCAAGCGCACAATTACTGTATTTTTCGGATTATAAGACACACTTTTTCCCCCAAAATTTTGGGGGGAAATGGGGGTGCGTCTTATAATGCAGATATACCTTACCAGCCGCGGTGGAGCAAGGTGCCAGGGTCGATACTGGAGGAGGCAAGAGTGGAGCATTGCTGCAGGCTCGGATGAGGGGGTGTCCCAATTTGCGCCACTGCTGGTGTTCAGTTTTGCAGGGGCTCTGCTGACATTTTGTGAAAACCCAGAGCCCCCGTGCTTAAATGGTTAACTGTGCGGTGGACTCCGGGAACATGGCTGCCGGGGCATGCGCAGATGGACATATCGGCAGCAAGATCTTGGGAGGTGAGATCCCAGCGCTTAGCCCCCGCACCACCAAACACCCGCAGCGGAGCACATCGGAACATCCCCTCATCCCAGCCTGCTGTGTGCAACAACGCTCCACTCTTGCCTCCTCCAGCAGCGACCCTGGGCCCCCTCTTCACCGCAGCCACCACCCCCAGTAAGGCCTGTTTCACACTTCAGTTTTTTGTCAGTTAAAATCCGCCAAAATGGCGGAAAGCGGATCCGTTGCTAAACTGATGTGAACGGATGCCACCGGACCGTTTTTTTGACGGATCCGATGAATGAAGAATTTTAAAGGAACCGCAGCCCAGAGAGAAAGAGAGAATTTTTTTTCCAGCCGCCAGAACAGACTTTAGGGTTAATTTTCAGGCTGAGTGAAGTCTTTCGGGCATGCACAGTGTGAAGTGCGGATCCTGTCACCCAAAAAAACGTTACATTCTCCGTTCGGGCATGTCGGTGGACGTCAAAATTTTGGCGGATCCGCAAAAAAACGGATCCAACGGATGGCCATCCGTCAAGATCCGCCGGTAATGAAACTCAATAGGGAAAAAAACGGATCCGCCAAGCAAAATGGCAGATCCGGTTTTTTTTTGCAAAACGGCGGATCTTGACTGATGGACAAAAACTGAAGTGTGAAACAGGCCTAAGCAGTAAGACGCATGGAAGCACCACCAGTATATAAAAAGAAAAAGTTTTTTCCTGTTTTTCTCCCAAAATTTAGGGTGCATCTTATAATCCGCAAATTAAAGTATTTTTTTTTCCTGACTGAATTGGAAAACTGCTGTGTCTTTGAAAACTGCAGAATGTCACTTCTTTCAGTGTTTTTGCAGCATTTTTTCACCCATAGAAAGCAATAAGTAAGTGTAAAAACTTAGCAAAAAACGCAGGTATCAAGTTTTGCTGCATTTTCGGTGCAAAAACGTCAGGAAGTTACATCATGTTTTTTTGTGCATTAAACTTTATCAGCATGCATAACGCAAGTGTACCTAAAAAAAAAAAAAAAAAAGCAGAAAACACAGTAGGGCTGTGTGCCCACGATGCGATTTTTAAGCGTTTTTGCCGTGATTTTCGGCGCGAAAACGTTTAAAAATCTTGTACATGACGCCCCCCATGCATTCCTATGGCATTCCGCACATGCTGTGCTAATGCTGCGCTTTTTCCGCGGCGGAATCGCATCGCGGAAAAAATCGCAGCATGATCATTCTTTTGTGCGAAATCGCAAAGAATTGCCGCGATTCCGCACCCATAGGAATGCATGAGAATCGCTTACTTCCCGCATGTGGCTATGCCCACCATACCCCTGTAAAAAAAAGAATAAAAAATCGGGGTATATTTACCTTCCGGCGTCACACGCAGCCTTCCCGAGCCTCAGCGTTCCCAGCGATGCCTTGCGGCACGGTCCTGTGATGACGTAGTCTCGCGAGATCGCTACAGTAACGCGAGACCAACGTCATCACAGGTCTCGCAAGGCATCGCTGGGAACGCTGAGGCCTGGGAAGGCTGCGTGTGACGCCGGAAGGTAAATATACCCAGATTTTTTTTTTTTATCATTTTTAACATTTTATCTTTTACTATTGAGGCCGCATAGGCGGCCTCAATAGTAAAAAGCTGGTCACACTTGTCAAACACTATGTTTGACGAGTGTGACCAACCTGTCAATCACTTTCCAAGCGATGCATCAAATCGCTTGTAAAGTGCTTGAGAAAATCACGGTAAAATCGCAGTGAAATCGCTCGGAAAAAAACGCGCGATTTCTGGGAAGGAGTCCGGTTTTCATTGTGCGTTTTAAAACGCTACGTGGGCCCATAGCCTAAGACCTGCTTTTTCTAAGCAGCTTGTTTACTGTCAAGAAAGCAGGTTTTGCCTGCAGGAAAAAAAACAGCAAAATCACACACAGCCTTAAAGGGGCTTTCTACTCTCAGATTACAGTACCTGCCTGTCACCTCTCCTGACATAACTCTTATGTGGCTCCTCTGTAACGCCTCCTGAAAATGTATGAATGAATTGACACCTGTGTGTCCCTGCACTCTCAGGCACTGTAGGTTAGCACAGGACACAGGAGGATAACATGTCGCTGCTCCTAAGCCAATGCTTGTCTGCAGACAAGCCAGCAGGAGACTATAGTAGGTGCTGGGGTTGCAGATGCACCCAGATCCTGTATTTTAGGGCATCCAAAAGGTCACTTCTTCTCAAGTGAGAAGTGCAATGCTATCACCGACCCACGATAGTTGGCGGACCTTACTCCGCCGTGAGCCAGGCTTAGTCTTATCGCCAGCCTTATTTGCAGCGTCATTAATCTGTTCCTCCTTCTTTCCTGTAGCAAGATGTCAGTGAATTCACACACAAGCTGTTAGATTGGCTGGAAGACGCTTTCCAGATAAAAGCAGAGGAAGAAAGGTGAGCTCTTACTACATATGGGAATGCATGAAGCCCCGATCCGGGTCATACGTTTTCATTCCAAAATGCAACAGATTATAGTCATTATAACGTTACATGATGAAAAGGAAAACGAACGTCAGAAACCTGGAAAATCATCAGCCAAGCGACAAGGCTGTGACCCCATACAACCTCTTCAAGGGTCTCTCACTTGGGACAACCTTTTTATTTTTTCTTCTTAGAGGGGCCCTGTGACAATAAGCTGTTCACACTGTGTCCTGTTGAGAGCCCAAGCGATTAGCTGTAATTTGTGGGAATTTGGGAAACATATTATGTCCTCACTTTCGAAACAGCACCTCCACAGGGGAAACTAAGCATTACACATCGCCCATTCACTAATGGTTTGTCTGTGAAATACGGGACAAGTCCTAATGTGGGCGAGTCGCTGTTTGGGTCCCCTCTTCATTCTAATGTATTAAACTGAGACGAAAACATTGGTAAAGTGTGTGATTTCAGGCTAGTGCGTGTTTTGTGAGTGACCGGATGTAGACCCCTTTGAGCACTGCTGTTACTGGTTGGCCCATACAGATGAGTAGTACTTTCCTCAGAGACTTCGGTTTCTGGACACCGGATACATAACTCTGAGAAGTGGCAAATAGCGTGAACCCCCTCCTATGTGTGATCTACATGTATCGTAGATTACACGTCGGGTGCATGGAGCGGGCTCAGGAGCGGAGCCTGCCCCAGTCTGCAAGTTATACAGCTGACGCCTGCCTCTAATAGCAGTGATCAGCACCAGCTCCAGACACTGCTGTCTGATCAATGGATTAACCTCAATCTCTGAAGGTGACATTTAAGTGGTGCAAATTGTAGCCTGACCCTTACGGCATCCATCGCTTCAGCACTCCCATAAGGTCCAGCTTGAGCCTTTGCTTCTTAGGAGATCGTTTCTTCTTTATATTGCACTACTTTAAGTATTGCAGTATAAAGAACAAGGGAGAACAGGATAATGATCACAGGTTCAATTTCCCTAAAGAGACATTAAAGTAAAAATTAAGAAAAAAAAAAGTCTGTGTAAAAATAAGAGGAAAATGTAAAAGTTTAAACCCCTCTTTTCCTAGTTCATAAATTATTTTTTTTTATTTGGTATCTCACATGCGTAAAAGTCTAGTCTATAAAAAAATCTAAAATGAATGTTGTATGCTGTAAAACGTAAAACGTGAAAAAAAGGCAATGAAAATTGGATGTTTGCCAAATGGTACCACTAGACACAAGATCTCACCATGCAAAAAAGTAAGTCCTCGCAGCGCTCCATACAGTACCACGATCACTTTAGTGTTCATCCCTCTGCCGTCCCCACGGCAGCAGATGTGATCCCTCGCCCTGTCAGTATGGTGACCGGTACATTCCCCTCCTATGTGGTTACCAATGATTATTCGCAGCCGGCTATCACTTTTGCTCCTGTAATTCGCTTTTTCACTGTTTGATAATTCAGTCGAGGTCCCTGTTCCTGCCCTTGGGCTGTGAACATTTCCTGATCATTGAGGAGCCAAGTGACACACCATTACACTGGCGGCTAGAGGGACAATTTAGCAGCCATGACACATCACAGCCTTCATCTGCCCTTCAAGGACATCCTTTCCCTGAACTTTGTTATTAGTGGTTACCTTGCAGTAATAATAAACTCTAGGACGATGGCTGCATCCAGCTGATTTTCTAATAATTTTTCCAATGGGTGCCGCTTTACAGAAATCCTAGATTGTGCTCGTCTCTCTGTTAGGGGTCCACCACAGACTCTTCCCTCCGCAGGCTGGAAACGCTGCGCAGAACATTGTTTCCTCCTCCTGACCTGTTATGTGGATAGGCTCGTCATGCTGAGTGCAGATCTTCGGGGGGTTACACCCTAATCACAATGCAAAAAATTGATAAAATTCCTTTTATCCTGCTCATGTTCAGATAAAGAGGTTATCAAGTGCCTGTGGCTCCTCATGTGCATGCCTCCCGCTAGCTGTCATGCACTTGTCATATTCTAATTAATTAGACATGGTGCACCCATGTCAGTAGGGCTGACATCTCCTCTGGTGGAAATGATGGACCCCATTGTGAGACCCTCCAGACGACGTATTGTAAGTAGATCTTATCATGGAGCTGATGTCTGTGGGCGGACTGTAGCTGGAAGCGCAACGTGGGCGACCTATTTGTGTTGTGCTTAATAATTCTTGGCTTACTTGTAAGAGTCTCCTATGATAATATGAAGGAATATAAACAAGTGGACAATCCATATTTATAAATTATGGATTTTTACATTTTATTTTTTGTTGTCAGAGATGGAGAAAAGCCAAAGAACCCAATGGTGGAGCTGTTTTACGGTCATTTCCTGGCAGTGGGCGTGCATGAAGGTTGGTGTATTTCTCTTTCTTACTTAAAATTAATTCCACATCATTTTACAGATATAATCATTGCTGTCCCCATTGGGGCTCATAATATAATTTCCAATATGTCTTTTGAGTTTGGAGTGTGGGAGGAAACTGGAGAACCCAGAGGAAACACAGAACATATAAACTGTTTGTTGTCCTTGTTGAGATTTGAACCCAGGACCCCAGCGCTGCAAAGCAACAGTACTAAGGCTGGTTTCACACTTGAGTTTTTTTGCGCTGCATTTTTGCGCATAAATGCGCATGCGTTTTTTTTCCTATACTTAACATGGGTGCGCATAGTCATGCATTTGTACGTGGTTGTATGCGCATGCGTTTTTTTGTAGTGTGCGCCCGGGCGCACAAAATTCATCCTGTTGCATTTTTTGTGCGCCCAACCTGTGTCAAAAAAACGCATGCGCACAAAATTCACCCAAAAACACATTATAGTCTATGGGTGCGTTTACGTGCGCATGGTTATGCGCACGTCAGAGCAAAGAAAAAAAAAACGCATGCTTTTTTTGTAAAAACCATGTGCAAAAAACAAGAAAACGCATGATGCGTTTTCTATGCGTGTTTGCACTGCACACGCAGCGCAAAAAAACGCAAGTGTGAAAGTAGCCTAACTACTGAGCCACTGTGCAGTGTGTGCCACTGAGCCATCACGGTTGCACTGTATTGAACACTATTACATATTGTTATTCTTTGCAGGGCTCTCCACAAAGATCTAAATCTTTACCATATAACAGTTTGTAAGAAAGGGTTTCTCCAGGATTATTTCCTGGGACAACCCCTATTCCAAATATGTTGTTGGGGGCGACAAGGTTGTGTATTTTAATTTCTAAGGGTGCATTCACACATCTGTGTGAAATATCAGAGTGCTGTCCGTTTTTCTTTTGCTTATCGGACACCACTCGGACCTATAGTTTCACAGATCCATTCACACATCCATGAAATTCCTGGATCCAACATTAAGATCCATGAAATTCAGAGCATGTGCTGTTGGGATCTAATGTTGAAAGTGTTGTCCGGTCTAAACTGAAAAGTCTGCCGGACTCTCTGCCGGACTCTCTCTGCCGGACTCTCTCTGCCGGACTCTCTCTGCCGGACTCTCTCTGCCGGACTCTCTCTGCCGGACTCTCTCTGCCGGACTCTCTCTGCCGGACTCTCTCTGCCGGACTCTCTCTGCCGGACTCTCTCTGCCGGACTCTCTCTGCCGGACTCTCTCTGCCGGACTCTCTCTGCCGGACTCTCTGCCATGTCCTCAGCTCACGCATTGTAATAAATTCCTGCAAAAAAAACCCATGTGGATAATCCCCTAGTTAATTGCATCTGTGCCCTGAACGCGCAGATTCAATGGCGTGCTTATAAAGGAGGTATGATATTTTCCAGGTTGATGTGTCTTGTCTCTGACGTCTGATTGTTTCTCGCCAAGGAAAGAAATTTGAAAACACGGAGATGTTTGGGCAGTACCCTCTCCAGGTGAACGGCTTTAAAGACTTACACGAGTGCCTGGAGGCTGCGATGATCGAGGGAGAAATTGAGTCATTGCATTCAGAGAACTGCAGCAAGTCTGGTCAGGAGGTGAGCGCACAATAATACAGTGATACATTGTTTCCGTGTTATGTAGGTGTGAGTAATATGAACCATACAGCATGTAATATAGTGTGCCAGAAGTCACATTTAAAGGGCTCGTTCACTAGTGGACCGCCACTTCTTAAATGCTAAAATGGCCTTAATAAGATGATCTGTCTGATGGAAGTGTAAAGGCTGCAGACGATCAGCAGCCGCAGATTGGCTGCAGCACGCATGTGATATCAGTGTCACGTAACCACCAAGAGAAACAGCACCAATGTCGCTGACATGGAAGGTGGATACGTGTTATTTATTTTTTGTATGTAGAAGGCACATGTATTAGGAAAGTGCATTAACGTAAAGGATTGTCATCAATCAGGTCAATCATCTGCTAGTGGCGGAAAGAGGCTACCAAAAACCCCTCTAAATGGACTTGGCCTGTCTGCATTACATGGCTTCATCGGTCCCAATGTAAACAGTGTAATGCTTCATTTCACCTGTAGGGATGCTGCAGGGCTAACCACCTCCTGAAATCCAAAGATTTAAATTTGGCTTCTGCCGGTGGCAACTTTAAGTGTAGTAAGATGGCAGCAATGGGGGCAATTGTTGGACCCAGCTGCAATGATGATGTATTAGCTCCGTCACGTGGGGGACGATAGGTGGAGTGAGCACTCTCCTCTTGGATACCTTGGATGCTGTTGATTGCGGCAGGTACTGAATGGCCAGAATCGCTGGTATCTGCAGTCCTGGGGTCTTGAAGCAGGGTGTCAGCAGTATTTCTCTATCGCTTCATTGGGGGACACAGGAACCTTTGGGTGTATGCTGCTGCCACTAGGAGGCTGACACTATGCAAAACTATGCAAATAAGAAAGTTAGCTCCTCCTCCGCAGTATACACCCCACCGACTGGCGTTCAATTACTCAGTTTAGCTTAATGTCAGTAGGAGGTGGACACAGGTCTTTCATTAGACCCTTATCTACCTCAGTGTGCGTTGTTTCTTTACAGGTTCCGGAGGGATACAGAGTGAAGAGTCACATCTGTACTCCCACAAAGAGACTGCGTACGGCGTGTACTGCCACCCCGTATCCTCATATGTCTACCGGCCAGGAACACGTATGCGTGTTTGCCTTCTGTCTCTCACCCACTCGCCTACCAGAGCCTGTTGGTGGATGGAGACACGGTCTGCAACTGGAAACTGGGTAAGTCAGGACTGCAGGAGCTACGTATCAGCCGGCTGAACCCCTCTCTACTTCCCATGATAGTAATCCCCCTGGGCGGTGGGGAACGGGCAAGCTTCCTTAAGTGGCATTACCTGTATTTAGCGTTCTCAGCGCCAGCGCCGCGAAACTGCGGTTCTCTTTAGACCTCCGCGCCGCCCCGCGCTCTCCGGCGGCCGCCATTTCTAATCCAGGCCCCGGCTTCAGTTTGGGCCTAGTTCTGAGGCGAGGCCACGCCCCCGTTTTCAGGCGGGCTTTTTCTTCTGAGGAACAGTCCCGCCCGCCGCGTCTCTGAGGGCTAGAGGCGTCGCAGGGGCCCGCCCACTCCTCCCAGTATAGGAGGGAGTGTAGTTTTCTTATGCTCCTGACAGAGCGGTTAGCTCCGCCCCCTCTCTGGTGAGCTGATTCCCGCCCACAGCATTCAGGAGCGCGTTTTTACCTCACAGTTTTTCTTCAGCCTGTGAGCTGCTCGTCTCCGCTTCAGCGTGCTGTGTACACAGGTTCCGTGAGTAGCTCTGTGCTGCAGACTGACACCCTCCTCAGCTCTCCGTCCCCTAACCGTCTGGCACTGTTAGTGGGTTAGCTCATAATGTCTAATTCTAAACCAATTCGCTCTGCTTCTTCCTCTGTGGTAGTCAGTCATTTTGCATGTTCTTCTTGCAAACGCAAGTTTCCATCAGGTCAGTCCTCTCCCCTCTATCAGGACTGCAGCAAGCCCACTGAACCCACCGCCCAGGAGCCCCCGGATGTCCCTAGTGAGGTTGAGGCCCCTATCCCAGGGTGGGCTTCCTCTCTGTCTCAATCTGTGGCGGATCTCACCAAGGTGTCCCAGACCTTGGTGTCCGTACTGGATAAGTTGCCACTACAGACTTCTGCAGGACCCAGCAGGTCACAGGATGCTCCGGTCGAGCCTGTTAGGGTATGTGCACACGTTGCAGAAAATTTCTGCACAAAAACCTGAATCCCTTCCCAGAAACCGCATCTATTTTTCCGCGGCGTTTTTTGCGCGGTTTGATGCGTTTTTGATGCGTTTTTTACCGCAGCGGTTTCTAAAAGCATGGGAGAAGCCTAAACCGCGGAAAAAAACGCAAAATTAATGTGCATGCTGCGTTTTTACCGCGATGCGTTTTTTTCGCGGCAAAAAACGCATCAATGTGCACAGAAAGTGCAAAATGCATAGAAATGACTGTGCAGCTTATTTTTAGCAGTTTTATAGCGGTTTTATAGTGAAAACCGCGGTAAAAACCGCTAAAAAAACGCTGTGTGTGAACACAGCCTTAATATTAGCCGCAAAAGAGCCAGACGGGAGCACTGGTCCGGTTCCTCTTCCCGTTCCGCATCGCCCCATAGTCCGTCCAAACAGCCTCCCTTATCAAGATCTTCCTCCCCTGAGCCAGGCGAGACTTTCTCGGATGGACCCTCCGAGGATGTTTTGGAGCTGGACTCGTACCAAATCACTGATATGAGGGATATAGTTCAGAGCCTCACTGCAGCGATTAACCAGTCCTTCAATATCAAAGATTCTCCTGCGGAACCCGCGGACCAGGAGGTTTCTTTCAGACGGTCGAAACCACATTCCAAGGTCTTCGCTCATCATTCATAGTTCCAGAAAATTCTTTCCAGAGAGAGAGAAAATCCGACCAGGAGTTTTCAAAGAGGAAAAAGCCTTGGGGTGTTATATCCTTTCTCGCCGGAACTCATTGCAGACTGGTCAGCTTCACCGACCATGGACCCTCCGGATTCAAGACTGTCTAACAGCACGGTCCTTCCGATTTCTGGGGGAGCATCTCTAGCAGACACTAATGACAGAGTCATAGAATCTTTTGCTAAGTCAGCCTTCGAAGCGGCGTCTTCTGTTCTAAGCCCGGCTTCGCTTCTACTTGGGCTTCTAAGGCCATAGCGAAATGGGCTAAGGACCTCTGCCAAGGCATTTTGGCTGGAGACCTGCCCCACGCAGCTGGCGGATCTCGCCGACCAAATTTCGCATGCAGGCGAATATTTGGTCTCTGCCTCCCTGGATGCTGCATCCTGCACAGCTCAGGCATCAAGCAACTTGGTGGCTATTAGGCGCACAGTTTGGCTTAAGGCTTGGCAAGCGGACTTATCGTCAAAAAGTCTCTCACCAGTTTACCGTTTCAGGGATCGCGTCTTTTCGGCGATAGGCTGGACCAGATCATTAAGGATGCCACTGGGGGCACAAGCTCCCTTCTTCCCCAGTCTAAATCTCGTCAGCCTCCTCCGAAACGTCAGTTTCGACCCTTTCGGCCTTTTCGTCGCTTCACGACAGCAGATACGTCTTCCCACCAGCAGAGGCCTCAACCGCGCCAAGATAGGAAAAGTCTCCTTTAGGCCCACTCCTTCCTGGCGGTCTCATTCTTCCCAGGGTAGATCTACCAGACCTAGACCTGGAAGAGCTTCCTCTGCATGACTAGAATCAGAACACCGGAGCATACTCCCAGGTGGGCGGCCGTCTTCTTGCCTTCAGGGACGTATGGCTTGCCTCGGTGGAAGAATCTTGGGTCAGGGAAGTTGTATCTTCAGGATACAAAATAGAATTTGTTTCTCGTCCTCGGGATCGATTCTTCAAATCCCGAAAGACCCCGCCCAGGTTCCGGGTTTCTTTACAGCCATCGACTCTCTTCTGAAGTCGGGAGTGATTGTTCCAGTACCAGAAAAAGAGCGCTTCACAGGTTTCTATTCGAACCTGTTTGTAATGCCGAAAAAAGGAGGCACGGTTCGGCCCATTCTGGACTTAAAACTACTGAACATAAGGGTCCGTCTGTGACATTTCAGGATGGAGTCCCTTCGTTCAGTAATCGCTTCCATGGAGGCACAAGAATTCCTGTGCTCCATAGACATTCAAGTCGCCTATCTACATGTCCCAATCTTCCTGGGTCATCAAAAATTCCTGCGTTTCGCGATACATCAGGATCACTTTCAGTTTGTTGCCCTGCCTTTTGGGCTCGCCACCGCCCCCAGGGTTTTTACAAAAATCATGGCAGCGTTGATGGCCATTTTGAGGTTCAGAGGTCTCGTGCTCTTCCCGTACCTTGACGACATCCTCATCAAAGCTCCATCCTTGCCCCAGACTCTCGAAAGTCTGACCATTGTCTGCGACACTCTTGCTCGATTCGGGTGGATCATCAATACAAAGTCCTGCCTTGTTCCAACACAACGCCTTGTGTTTCTAGGCATACTTTTCGACACTCGTCAGGCAAAGGTCTTCCTTCCCGACGACAAGAGAGTAACTCTTTGGCGGGATGTTCGTTTGCTTCATTTCCTTCCGATCAGCCATGAGAGTTCTAGGGAGGATGGTTGCAATTTCGGAGGCGATTCCCTTCGCCCAATTCCACTCAAGACCGCTTCAGCGGGCCATTCTGTCGCAGTGGAACAAGTCTGTCTCCTCACTGGATCTTCCAATTCGACTCTCATTTCAGGTCAAGCTGTCCCTCAATTGGTGGCTAACATCTCCTCTTATCGCCCAGGGCCGATCGTTCCTTCTGGTACATTGGCAAGGGGTGACGACAGACGCCAGTCTTCTGGGCTGGGGCGCAGTGTTTCGCCATCTCACAGTACAGGGCCGTTGGTCAAGGCAGGGAGTGACTCTTCCGATCAACGTCCTAGAGATACGGGCTATTTTCCTGTCCCTAATTCATTGGGACAAGCTGCTCAAAGGTCTGCCAATCCGGATTCAGACGGACAATGACACAGCGGTGGCATATATCAACCACCAGGGAGCCAGATGGCCGAGGTATCCAAGATACTTCATTGGGCAGAAATGTCAGTCCCAGCGATATCCGCCGTACACATTCCGGGTGTGGAAACCGAGGCCGCCGATTTTCTCAGCCGCAAAGGCCTCGTGGCAGGGGAATGGTCCCTGCATCAGAAAGTCTTCCAACAGATTTGCCTTCATTGGGGTACTCCGGACGTGGATCTAATGGCGTCACGTCTGAACAAGAAAGTTCCATGGTTCGTATCCAGGGCCCGCGATCCTCTCGCGGTGGGCGCCGATGCTCTGACCATTCCTTGGTCACATTTCGCTCTCCCCTATCTGTTTCCTCCTCTTCCTCTTCTTCCCAAGCTGTTGAAGATCAAGGCAGAAGGGGTACCAGTCATCCTCATCGTGCCGGATTGGCCCAGAAGGTCTTGGTTTGTGGACATTGTTCATCAACCTTCTCGCGGACGCTCCTTGGACACTTCCAGCCAGACCAGATCTGCTGTCTCAGGGTCCGATTTACCACCCCAATTCTCGGTCGCTCAATTTGGCGGCGTGGCCATTGAGACCGCGGTACTGAAAAAGTCAGGGTTTTCAGATAGGGTAATTCACACAATGATCCGGGCTAGGAAGCCTTCGTCTTCCAAAATATACTATAGAACGTGGAAAGCCTATTTTCGTTGGTGCGAGTCCAATCGCGTTCCGCCAATGTCTTTCTCGCTCCCTTCTATTCTAGCATTCCTCCAGGTAGGCCTGGACAGGTGTCTGGCCCTAAAGCTGGAGTCACACATAGCGACTTACCAGCGATCCCGACAACGATATCAACGTTGGATCCCTGGGATCTCAATTTAGTCCTAATGTAGAGGCTCTACAAGGTTCCCCCTTTTAGCCTCTCAAGGAGGTTTCTCTATCTCTTCTCTCTTGGAAAGTGGCCTTTCTAGTGGCCATTACTTCCATCCGACGTGTCTCGGAGTTGGCAGCTCTTTCTTGTCAACCTCCTTTTTTAGTGATTCACCAAGATAAAGTTGTTCTACGGCCTCCGCTGTCCTTTCTTCCCAAGGTGGTATCTGCTTTCCACTTGAATGAAGACATCGTTCTACCTTCTTTCTGCCCGGCTCCAGTTCATCCGTGGGAACGCTCCTTGAACAGACTGGACCTGGTCAGGGCGACGAAGGTCTACTTGGCTAGAACCGATGCGTTCTGGAAGACAGACTCTCTTTTCGTCATCCCAGATGGGGCTCGAAAAGGCTTGTCTGCCTCCAAGGTGGCTATTGCGCGCTGGATCAGATCGGCTATCTTAGAGGCTTACAGGATAAAGAACAGAGTGCCCCCCTTCTGGGATTAAGGCTCACTCCACTCGGGCAGTGGGCGCATCCTGGGCGGTGCACCACAGGGTTTCTGCGATGCAGCTTTATAGAGCTGCAACCTGGTCCTCTGTTCACACTTTTGTAAAATTTTACAAGGTCCACACCTACGCTTCGGCGGATGCCAGCCTAGGAAGAAGGATCTTGCAGGCGGCGGTGGTGAGTCCGCTGACCTGATGGAAGTTTGTTTCCCACCCCAGGGACTGCTTTGGGACGTCCCATGGTTCCTGTGTCCCCCAATGAAGCGATAGAGAAAGCAGGATTTTTAGTTGCTTACCGTAAAATCTGTTTCTCGGAGCCTTCATTGGGGGACACAGCACCCTCCCATGTTTTCAACTTCTGTGCTTTGTTCTATGTAATATAGTTCTAGTTGAATTGTTGGTTTACTTTATAATCTATTGCTTCTCCTACTGCTTTCTCACTAACTGAGTAATTGAGCGCCAGTCGGTGGGGTGTATACTGCGGAGGAGAAGCTAACTTTCTTATTTGCATAGTGTCAGCCTCCTTGTGGCAGCAGCATACACCCCATGGTTCCTGTGTCCCCCAATGAAGGCTCCGAGATGCAGATTTTACGGTAAGCAACTAAAAATCCTGTTTTTACTGCTGACTCCCATCGTGGATTGCACAGGCTCAACGCTGGCCAGAACTGTGTAGCAGATTGCGGTAAATGACCTATTATCTGGTCCTACAGCTACATCAATAAGTTTATCATCTTGAATAAGTAGAGTTCCTATATGTTTATTTTTTTATATTTGAGGCCAAAAACCCAATTTTTCTAATATAAAGTGGAATTTTTGTTTAAAGCAACAGTAAACCTTGGATAATAAAAGTAAACTGAAGCCCTTACTTGTAGTTTTTAAAGAACCTTGCAGAGGTTTTTGAACAGGTTATGTGCCCCTATAGCAAACAGTAAGGGAGGGCTCCTTCTGTAGCCAGCTACCTTACAGCCAAGATAGGCCTGATATGTGTGGCTAATTTCACAGAACAGTCGTGCTGTAATATGAAACTTAATGTTAACAAATGTCATATTACAGACTGCATACTTTATTGTGATAAACTATGTCAACATGGCTGTATAATTCTTTCTTGAAAGTTTAACTTGAACTCAGCCCACCGAGCCTGATTGACAACTCCAAGTGTCCCTCCTCTCTGCTGAGTTCTCTTATTGCTCAGTACAAGCTGCATCTATAGAAACAATGTTTCAGATCCGTTCTCACACGCATAAGACACGCTTGTGTCGGAGGCTTCTCCAGGGACCACCATCTCATATTTCGTCATATTTGATGAGGAAAAATGCAGCGCTTTTTACGTCAAAACAGATGTGAAGAGAGCCTGCATCATGGGATCAGAGAAACCACGTTAACATGGTTGTGATGCTGTTGCGTCCGTCATAGGACGGTCCCAGCCATGTCATCGTTTCTATTAGGATGCTTTTGTCATTCCTCCTGCTGCAGTATTGTGTCAGTGTACAGAAAAAATTGCACAGTAAAGCCGATCAGAACTATTTGTTACGGATCATTCCACCTCCATAATGTCAATCAGTGATGACTCCAGTTGGGACAGAGCTGCTAACACTCTGCATTCTAGTAGAAGTCCATGTAGTTGTGAGATCTCCATAGACTGATTATTTGATTGGGTTCTTCGTCTCCCATCTTCTCTGTCCCTCATGGCTCGCTCTTTCTTTCTCTGCCCTTCAGCACTGGTTTACAGAGCTCCCGCCCGTCCTGACGTTTGAACTTTCCAGGTTTGAGTTTAATCAAACTTTAGGAAGACCGGAGAAGATCCACAACAAGCTGGAGTTCCCTCAGTGTTTGTATATGGACAGGTATGTAAGCGCTGCCGTCATGTCGCTGCTCTGACTTCATACACTGTCTTTTCTTACGGTGCATTTCCACTGTCCGATAATCTGTAATGAACGCTCCTCTATCCCCCGATAGCATGGCTAAACAGGCTTCCAATTACACATTGTAGTAACAAGATGCTCCTTTATTTGGTGAAATGGTTTATAAGCTTACTTTACCATTTCTGCACCACCCATAGACTTTAAATATGTAGGCGGTCCGGCTTCTACTCTGCTGTGAGTCCCCATAGAGAAAGCTGAGTTTATTCACGTTTGTGCTTTCTCCATCGGTGTATGTACAGTGACACAGTAAAACAAAGTGCTGGCATCGCCTCTTCCCCTATACATAAGTCATGTGATCACTTTGTATAAAGAGGGATCAGGAGCTGCTGGGACATGAGAGCCAGGAGGCAGCATTCCCCCTGCAACTGGGGATAATATACCAGCCTTAGTTACAAGGGAAATAAGAGGCAAATTTGGAGTCCTCACTCAACCAGTGGAAGCAACTCTCTGGATCAAAACTACCTTCAAGGTGCAAATAAAGATATTGATATGCCATCCCCCCCCAGCAAGTAATCTTTTTATTGTTCTTTTTATGACCTTATTGGTGGGGCACAATATGTGAAATATGACAATAATATTACAATTTTAAATATGTTTTAGTGGTCCCTTGTGGTCATAAAAAAAGTCAAAAACAGACGTATTTCCATTATTTCTTTATCGCCTTATTGGGGGACACAGAATACCATGGGTGTATGCTGCTGCTGCTAGGAGGCTGACACTATGCAAAAACAAGAAAATTAGCTCCTCCCCGGCAGTATACACCCACCGACAGGCACCAAGCACCTCAGTTTTGTGCTTAGTGTCTGTAGGAGGCGGACCGGGATCTCCCCAGATCCGCAGTTATTAATCCAATTTTTCCTTTCAGGGTTTAGTTTGAACTTTTTAATCCTTTCTTCTTTTATCTTTTAGGTTTTTTTTCCGTTGGGAAACAGGGTATACTTATCACCCTGATTTCCTATATCATGCGGCTGAGCGAGCAGTGTGGTGTCACCCACATCGCAACTCTCAGTACCGCAGGCAGGACTTTTCCCTATCACCTTCCGGTGATAAGGGTTGTGGACAGGTGGCTGGTCCTTGCCGAATCCCCCTCCTCACCCCTCTCTCGGGACAGGGCTGAGAGGAAGACGGCGATTGCAGGTGGTTCAAGCCGTCTTCTGCAGGATGCGGGTACAGAGGACTCCCTTCCCCCCAGCGGCCTGCCGTTTCCCCGTGGGCCCCTGTGGTCATCCTCTTCAGGGACGTCAGGTAAGTGCCTGTACGTTCCCTCCGGCCCCGCATAGGCTTCAGTGCATGGGAGAAGTTGGACCTTGGGATTACAGGTCCACAGTTTTTGAATCTCCCGCCCTTTCTGCCTGCCGCGCGCTCACACAGCTGTTTGCGTCCCTTCCGTTCCCCTCTTCTAGTCAGGGAGACTCTGCGGATCCCTTCACTCACCGCAGCAGCGTCGCAAGCAGGGGACCGCTGTCATATTGCTCCCTGAGCGCGGTATGTCGGGGTAGGCATGGGGTTGCGGCGCCGGCGCCGTCACTTTCACTTTCCCCTCAGCGAGGGGAATCTCTCTGCTCCCTCCTCCCTTCCTGAGCGCGCTCTTTTCAGCGCGCCCTTTCTAGCCCATCACAGGGCTTCTTTCTCTTTGAGATGCCAGCCTCCCCTCTCTGTCATGCCCTCTCCGTCGCTGTTAGCCAATCACGGCGCAGCCGCTAAGCTCCGCCCCCATCTTCCAGCACAAGGATTTCCTGGTTTTTCACTCCTTCCTGCGCTGCTTGGGGGACACTTCGGCGTTTCTTCTGCTGCTCGCACAGAATCTCGGTAGGCTCTGCTCTGGGACAGGGATTAGCTCTCCTCGGCAGTTATTCCCTAATTTCTGCAGGCCATTCAGTGCAGTTCACTTATGCCCAACCCTTCAGGGGATCTCTGCTTCAGGCCCACCGCTACCTATTACGCCTGTGCGCGCTGTAAAAAGAAGTGGGCATCGGGTCAGTCGTCCCCATTCTGCCCCCCCTGCAGTCCTTCCAATATGTCAGCATCTCAGGAACGCACAGAGTCCCGGGCGGAGGGCGCTCTTCCCTCCTCTCTCCCCCCGGAGTGGGCCGTTACAATGTCACAGTCTGTTTCTGACTTGACAAAAGTATCACAGTCGCTGGTCCAGGTCTTAGAACGATTACCTCAGCTATCCTCAGCCACCTCTGCCCCGACCACCTCTCGGGGTGAGTCGTCCGCACCTGACCGCGACCTTCAGAGAGACAGACAGGGAAGGACTTCTAGGAAGCGGGCTCTGTCCACTTCGTCTTCGAGCTCGCAGGGCCCTTCCGCTCCCAGGCCTCCTTCTCCTTCCTCGGATGACAGCCTTCAGTCAGGCGATGATTCTCATTCGGAAGCTAGCTCAGAGGAGAACAGTGTTTCTAAAACGCGGGACATGGTCGATAGTCTTATTGCAGCTATCTTCCAAACACTAAAACTTAAACGGGATGAGGCTCCAGCTCAGGAAAGCTCTGTTCTCCTTAGACGAGCCAGACCTCCGTCCCGAACCTTTCCCAATCACAACGATTTCGATACTACCTTATCCAAACACTGGGAGCGCCCTGAGCAACGTTTCTCAGGCCGCAAGTATTTGGACGTTCTGTACCCCTTTGACGCAGAACTGCTCTCAAAGTGGTCCAAGGCTCCAGTGGTAGATCCTCCAGTATCCCGGATAGCCTCTAAAACAGTGCTCTCTCTGCCAGACGGGGCATCGCTCAAAGATCCTACTGACAGGCAGATTGAATCTCTGGCTAAGTCTATCTTTGAGGCATCTGGCGCCTCTCTCTGCCCTATTTTCGCATCCGCCTGGGTGGCGAAGGTCATTTCCGCTTGGGCAAAAATTCTTCGCAGAGGCATCTTAGCGTCAGCTCCTCAAGACGAATTGGCAGATCTTGCAGATCAGATTAACCAGGCGGGATAATACCTTTTGGCCGCCTCCTTGGACGCGTCCGGCTGCGTAGCAAGGGCTAACAGCAACATAGTAGCTGTACGCCGAGTCCTTTGGCTAAAGTCATGGAATGCGGATACTACTTCGAAAAAGTCGCTTACCAATCTGCCATTCCATGGCTCTAGGCTCTTTGGAGCAAAGCTGGATCAGATAATTTCCGATGCCACTGGAGGTAAAAGTACTTCGCTTCCCCAGTCTCGACCAAAACGTCCCTTCAACAGAAGGGGGTTTCGACCATTCAGGCCCTTTCATCCCTTCTCTGCCACGGAGAGAGCCACTCAACAGGATCGGCCGCCTGCCACCAGGGAGCGGGATCAGAGGAAACCTTCCTACAAACTCGCTCCTCGCTGGAGATCTAGAGGATAATATTCCAGATCTGCAGGAGCCAATTCCAGCAGATTTTCGTCTAAGTGACGGGTCACCCCCACCTGGAATTTCTTCCAGGGTGGGCGGCAGACTTTCCTTTTTCGCGGATGCTTGGCTGTCCGTTGTAGACGACGCTTGGGTCAGAGAACTCGTCGCATCCGGTTACAAAATCGAATTTGCTTCACTCCCGAACAGGCGGTTTTTCCGGTCTCGGCCTCCGCGACAGCGGGCCCAGATTCCGGGTTTTCTGCAGGCCATTTCCTCCCTTCTTTCCGCCGGAGTCATTGTTCCCGTTCCCTCAGACGAACGGTTTTCCGGGTTCTACTCCAATCTCTTTGTAGTCCCGAAGAAAGACGGCTCTCTTCGTCCTATTCTGGACCTCAAATTGCTCAATCGCCACGTGAAGATTTTTCATTTCAGGATGGAGTCTCTTCGGTCGGTGATTGCTTCCATGGAGCCCGGGGAATTTCTCTGCTCGGTGGACATTCGGGATGCCTATCTGCACATTCCAATATGTGTGCAACATCAGAAGTATCTTCGATTTGCGTTTCAGGGAGACCACTTTCAGTTCACAGCTCTTCCTTTCGGCCTGGCTTCAGCGCCCCGGGTTTTCACGAAGGTGATGGCGACCGTCATGGCCATCCTTCGCTCCAGAGGGATCCTCATCATCCCTTATCTGGACGATCTTTTGATCAAGGGTTCGTCTCGCCATGACTGTCTCCGGAGCCTTCAGATAACCCTGGACACTCTCAGCCGCCTAGGTTGGCTGGTCAACAAGGAGAAGTCCATTCTGATCCCCACCCAGCGTCTGACCTTTCTGGGTATGGAATTCGACACGGAGCTAGCCCGTGTTTTTCTTCCAAAGGAAAAGTTTACAACTCTGTCCAAGGGCATCAGAACTCTCAAGAGGCCTGCTCCCATTCCCATTCGGTTCTGCATGAAGGTCCTGGGGAAGATGGTGGCCTCCATGGAAGCAGTGCCCTTTGCGCAGTTTCACCTTCGCCCCCCTCCAACTGTCTCTGCTTTCAGCCTGGGACAAGACCACGATGTCCTTGGACCGTCCTATTCGGCTTCCTCTCAGAGTGAGGCAGTCTCTCACTTGGTGGCTACGGCCAGCGTCAGTTCTCCAAGGGAGGTCCTTCCTTCCGCCTCAGTGGCAAATCATCACCACCGATGCGAGCCTTCTAGGATGGGGAGCCGTGTTCCATCAGAAAGCGGCCCAAGGCCGCTGGAAGCCACAGGAGTCTCTCCTTCCAATCAATCTTTTGGAGATCAGGGCAATTTTCCTGGCCCTTCTTCATTGGCAGCCCCTCCTCTCCGGCAAGCCGGTCCGTATTCAGTCGGACAACGCCACGGCCGTGGCGTACATAAACCATCAGGGGGGCACGCGCAGCAAACAAGTAATGTCAGAAGTGGCTAAGATATTACGCTGGGCAGAACGTTGCGTTCCGACAATCTCCGCCGTCCATATTCCGGGGGTGGAAAATTGGGCAGCCGACTTTCTGAGTCGCCAGGGCCTAGCGTCCGGCGAATGGTCCCTGCACCCCGCGGTTTTCTCTCAGATATGCGACCGTTGGGGCACCCCGGATGTCGATCTCATGGCATCTCGGATGAACCACAAGGTGCCGCAGTTCGTAGCCAGGTCCAGGGACCCTCTAGCCGTCGCATGCGACGCACTGGTGACTCCGTGGTCCCAGTTTCAACTTCCGTATCTGTTCCCGCCTCTGGCATTGATCCCTCGGGTGGTCAAAAAGATAAAATCGGAAGGCGTACCAGTGATTCTAGTCGCTCCAGATTGGCCAAGACGGCCTTGGTACGCGGAACTGGTCAACATGCTCGCGGATGTTCCCTGGAGGCTTCCGGACCGTCCAGACCTTCTCTCGCAAGGCCCCCTTTACCACGAGAATTCTCAGTCTTTGAGTTTGACGGCATGGCCGTTGAGACCGCAATTCTGAAGGAATCAGGTCTGTCCAGTCAGGTTATTCAAACTATGATCAGAGCCAGGAAACCAGCCTCTTCCCGCATTTACTATAGGTACTGGAAGGCTTTTTTCCGTTGGTGCGATGATAGAAAAGTCTTCCCAATGTCTTTTTCTATCCCGTCTATCCTGGGGTTTCTTCAGGCTGGGTTAGACGCGGGTCTGTCCCTCAGTACGCTCAAGGGCCAGGTTTCCGCTCTCTCTATCCTCTTCCAAAGAGAGCTAGCTTCTCTACCACAGGTCAAGACCTTTCTACAAGGGGTTTCCCACGTGGCTCCCCCTCATCATTCGCCAATAGACCCGTGGGATCTCAACCTCGTTCTTAGCGCGCTCCAGAAGGCGCCGTTCGAGCCTCTCCAGGACATTCCTTTGTCCCTTCTCTCTTGGAAGGTCACCTTTTTGATCGCCATTTCATCCATCAGAAGAGTTTCTGAATTGGCGGCCTTGTCATGTCGTTCCCCTTACCTCATTCTCCATCAGGACAAAGCCGTCCTCAGGCCCGTTCCTGCTTTTCTTCCAAAGGTGGTTTCCGCTTTCCATATCAATGAGGATATCGTCCTTCCTTCTTTTTGTCCGGCTCCATCTCATCCTCTTGAGAAGTCTCTCCACAAACTGGACGTAGTTAGAGCCCTGCGTGTCTATCTTGCCAGGACCTCTTCCTTTCGTCTGTCCGATTCCTTGCTGATCATCTCTGAAGGTCGCCAGAAGGGCCTTCCGGCTTCCAAATCCACGATCGCTCGCTGGATTCGTTCTACCATTCTAGAAGCGTATCGTCTTCAGGAAAAGCGGCCCCCTCCGGGAGTAAAAGCTCATTCCACCCGGGCTGTGGCGGCTTCGTGGGCTGCTCGTCACCAGGCCTCGGCCATGCAAATTTGCAAGGCTGCAACCTGGTCATCTTTGCACACCTTCACGAGGTTCTACAGGGTTCATACCCAGGCTTCGTCTGATGCTGTGGTTGGTAGGAAGGTTCTGCAGGCGGCGGTGGCTCACCGGCCGACCTGAGCCTTTGGGTTATTTTCGTTCCTTTTTGCTGTTCCCACCCTTGGGACTGCTTTGGGACGTCCCATGGTATTCTGTGTCCCCCAATAAGGCGATAAAGAAAGATGGATTTTTGGTTCTTACCGTAAAATCTCTTTCTTGGAGCCTTCATTGGGGGACACAGCACCCTCCCTGTTTAAGTTGTACCGTGTTGGGTCTTAGAGTCCCTTGTTGGGTTGGTACATATGGTTCGAGTTTTTCTCGTTGCTTCTCCTACTGCTTTTTCACCAACTGAGGTGCTTGGTGCCTGTCGGTGGGTGTATACTGCCGGGGAGGAGCTAATTTTCTTGTTTTTGCATAGTGTCAGCCTCCTAGCAGCAGCAGCATACACCCATGGTATTCTGTGTCCCCCAATGAAGGCTCCAAGAAAGAGATTTTACGGTAAGAACCAAAAATCCATCTTTTTCCTCCGATATCGGCGAAAAAAAACTAAAACTAAAGCATCATGTTTCACGAAATAAAGACTCAAAAATTACTTGACTATCCGAACGAGAAAAAATGTTAACTCTTTAAAACACATGTGCAAGTAAAAGCTCACAAAAAATAGAACAAAAAAATACATGTTAGGAACGGGTTAATGAATCATAGAATGGTAGAGTTGGAAGGGACCCCCTGGGTCATCTGGTCCAACCCCCTGCTCAAGTGGTTTGTTATAATCTGTATTGTTAACTTCAATAAAAATATCGAATTAGAAAAAAAAAAAAAAAAAAGTTGAAGTACAAAGACAAAAGGGCCTGTAAAATTCAATTATAAAAATATATATTTTTAATCTCAGATACATGCACTTTATTTTTTTCGTTTACGTTTTCAACCACTTTAAATGTTGTTCTCAGCAGCACAGTGTAAACATGAAATGTGCTGCCCGTGATAGTGTATGCACTTGGAAAAATCGCACCAATTCTCATTCTGTGCACATGAATGTTAGTAAAACGACTGCTATTAAAGGCCGCTGATCTGTAGTTTGCCGACCGGCCAGCGTAAATGAACCTCTAGCATAAAATTGCAAATAACGTGTAATTGTTTTTTGTTTGTTAGGTATATGCACAAGAATCGGGAAATCACCAGGATAAAACGCGATGAAATCAAGAGACTCAAGGAGCACCTTACAGTTTTACAGCAACGGCTAGAAAGGTATCCATGCCCAAAGCCCCACTTTATAGCTCTCGGACAATGACTCTTGCAGAACTGCTTTTCGCAGATGTCATAGACACAAGGTAAAAGTGACGCTCGCCACGGACGTCTCCAAAATGATGTATTCTACTACAAATTGCAATACCACAGTGTTCAGCAGACGCCCCTGTTCCTGCATTACGATGCTGTATAGGAGACGATGGTGTTTACTGTGGAATTGCAATATAAAGTAGAAGTGATCAGATGATCACTGGTTTATATCCACTTAGGGGACTGACGGAAAGAACAGTATATATTAAAAAAATATATATTAAAATTGAGAAATGGTAAAAATTTGAATTACATTTATCTATCTATCTATCTATCTATCTATCTATCTATCTATCTATCTATATATATATATATATATCTGTCTCCCAAGTTTGTAAAGTCGTATCTATCAACATATAAAATTCATTAACCCGATTGCATTTTTTCTTTTCAGTGTTGGGGAAAAAAAATACAATCAAAATGTATCTACTCCAAAATTCAATAAAAATGTCAGCTACAGGCGCAAAAAGCAAGGCCTGTTAGCTGGAAAAGGCATTGTGGGTCCGGAACGTGGCAACACAACCAAATTTATTTTAGTTTCTGTTTTTTGTTTTACCATTGTAAAAAACAAAAAAAGCGTAGTGCCCCTGTAAACATACTGATCTACTGAACTGGAGAGTCGTCATGCCAGCTCGTTTTCGTTGCACAATGATTGCTGTAAGAACAAATATATATATATATATATATATATATATATATATATATATATATATATATTTATTAGCTGAAGAGCCCGGCGCTGCCCGGGCATAGTAACTAACTGTGGTTAGTTATAGCAAATTATAATTATCCCATAGGCCCGTGCCCATATACCCATCATACATATCCTCCATCCCATAGTCCCATGCCCATATACCCATCATACATATTCCTCATCTCATAGCCCATAGTCCCATGCCCATATACCCATCATACATATCCTCCATCCCATAGTCCCATGCCCATATACCCATCATACATATTCTTCATCTCATAGTCCCGTGCCCATATACCCATCATACATATCCTCCATCTCATAGTCCTGTGCCCATATACCCATAATACATATCCTCCATCCCATAGTCCTGTGCCCATATACCTATAATACATATCCGCCATCCCATAGTCCCGTGCCCATATACCCATCACACATCCTCCATCCCATAGTCCAGTGCCCATATACCCATCACACATCCTCCATCCCATAGTCCCATGCCCATATACCCATCACACATCCTCCATCCCATAGTCCCATGCCCATATACCCGTCATACATATTCGCCATCCCATAGGCCCGTGTCCATATACCCATCATACATATCCTCCATCCCATAGTCGAGTGCCCATATACCCATCACACATCCTTCATCCCATAGTCCCATGCCCATATACCCATCATACATATCCTCCATCCCATAGTCCCATGCCCATATACCCATAATACATATCCGCCATC
>NW_027362244.1:42500-79791 GCF_039654945.1 Dendrobates tinctorius
CCCCTGTGGAGGATATTGATACAAGTGCCCCCCCTAGTGCTTCTGTGGCCTCACAGCCCATGCAAAGGTAAGGTCTCCATCACAATCATCGCATTTCTTTTTGGTCTTCCTGTTCAGTAATATCACACCGTAAACTGCTGAAACGGATGAAGTTTGATTCCAGTTACAATAAAAGTCGTGTAAGTCCTTATTGGGGGAGGTGATACAATTTTTGCTTATCCTGAGAGGCTGGATTGCCCCTCGCTGTGCCGGAGATCCCTGGTGAATTGACCTCGTTCTTTGTCTTTACTCACACCTGGCAGCATGGTATTTTTGATCTTAATGGGGCATTTCCATCCTCATGCGGAGGATGTGGCATCTAAGGATGCCTACCACGACGCGCGTGCCATCATCTTGTATCGCAGACCTGTCTTACTCTTTAGCATTGGGCACTTGTAAGAATACCTGCTGATCGTGCACACTTGGTATAGTCTCAGTGTCATCAGCGCCGCTCAGCTCCCTATTCGGAAGTGAGCGATACCACAAAACCTCTTTAATCGTGGCCAAAAGTCACTCTGGAGCTCTAATTTAATCCACAAGCGGCTTACAGGATCCAAAATAGGTTGTGGTTACTTAATCAGTTGTTGGTGGATACCACAGAACTTAGACCTCCACCAGCAGGGGTGCAACTATAGGGAGTGCACTTGCACCCAGGTCTTGAGCTTGTGGAGGCCAAAAGGTCCGTTTGGCGCACATAATAAGACGACCAAAACTATTAAAGACACCTGAAAGGTTAGGGCCCTGTGGGAGATTTCTTTAGGGCCCACAAGCTTTGTTAGAACACTGTTCACCAGTAGGAGTTTCTGACATGCGTATATTACATTGAGATACGTTGTAGGACCCCAGAGATGTGTTCTCTGTGCTGACAATACATGCACAAGCTGTATAATCAGAAACAGGGTCCCAACTGGCTCACGAAGGGTACCAATTGGCTCCTATAGATATTGACAGAAACCTCTTACTATGACCGATTTACTGATTGTGCGCTCACTATTGAAGTGCATTGAACCCCTCCGACTATTGCATCAGTGCCTGAATTGCATGTTAAGCTGGATCACTGGCAGATCATCATCATCTTGTATAGTTTGTAGTAGCAATTGGGTGCTCTGTAACTGTGGGATCACTCGCTACTGTGAGGATTTATGTGCGGAGAAGACAGGGACTAGGCTGCGCAATATTATTCTACTCCCCTGATGAATCAGATGGCTTTTAAGGAAACACATCAGGAGTAAAAGCTGGGAATCTTTGGACTAAGAGTAACATATAAGATGTCTACCTCCCCCTAATCTGAAGATCGTTGTTTTGAAACAGCTTGGACTGTCTTCTAATTTTCGGGTAGATTGTTCAATATTTATCTTTATAATCCATGATGTGTTGATTGACGCATTAGGGCTTGGAATACAAACAGCTTTTTTTTTTTTAATACGCTTCTGAATAGAACGTTTTTAAAGAATGAATTAGAAGTTCTATTTTGCCTACTTTAATGCTGGATTCCACACTCTGCACGTTTCCAGCACAATGGAACATCAGGGGACGTCTTCATCCGGTGAGACACAAGCCAGCCAGCGCACTGTCATTCACAAACCATTCACGCAGTCCAGAATACCTCCGGATTTACCTATGCACCCTGCACCGCGGCACATAACCGACGAGGAGCTGACCGTACTAGAGGGCTGTTTGCATCGGTGGAGGACAGAAGTGGAAACTGATACAAGAGGTATGGGGGCCTTTCCATTAACAAATATGTGCCAAATATACAAGCCACAGTGGTTAAATCACTAGTCAAGGGTTGCTTTCAAGGAAAACGAAGGTTGTTCAAATAAGATGGGTTTTCTCTTCAGCGCTATCCAACCGATACTTATTTACGACTTTTTATATTCGATTACTGCTAGAACTAAAAATCCCTAATGCCTTATGTGAAATAAAGCAGTAATCATCTGGCAGAAGTATTCAACCCTGTAAAAGATGAGTGTGATATGAATGGCAAGAGCCATGTACAATTGCGGCCACCTGCTCATTCATGCTTCAGCTGATGTGCCCAAGCCGGATGGGAGGGTTTCCCCGGGGTGGGACTCACATCGGTCCGGAGAATGTGCCATAATTCTTCATACTCTTCTAACATAATCTGCTTTTGTACGTATCACAGAATTTTTTCATAAGTGCTAAACTTACTGCAGGTGCCTTATATATTGTGGTTTATCACATTAATAATCTGCTTTCATTATCACCTGTAAATTTGCCGTTATTTACGTATATTCACGTTGTGTTTTCAGACTTGCAGGACAGTATAGGTAGAATACACCGGACCATAGAACTTATGTATTCGGACAAGTTGATGACACAAGTAAGTTATAATTTCCTACAGAGCAATAAATACATGGGCACGCGTAGCCCCCTACATAACCACAAGCCCTGTACATCTTTTTATAGCCCACAGTCTAATATTTTATGTCAAGTGAATTGCTTGTTATGCCAAAGAGACATCTTACCTTGGTCTGTGGTCTGAGCTTAGCAGTGAAGATGTCGTCTTCTTAATGGGTACCTAGCACCTGGTTTTCCCATTATAAATTAAAGCCACCACCTTTATCTGCTCTCTTATTGCAGTCTATAGACCTCCATATAAGCCCTGAACTCCCCCTGTATAGGTCGAGCTCATATGTCATTGACTTGATTTTGATCAGCTCACAGGAATAGAGACACTGCAGATACACTTGCTCCTGTGATACCTCAGGCAGGTTCCCTCACAAGTCACCCCCCCCCCCCCCCACAACCCAGCCAGGAGCCACAGCCAACCATGAACTGGAGCAGCTCTACATGGTCTGACACAGCAATTACACAATACACAGCAGGGGCACATTTTTTAACATACCAAATTATTCCAAGATCTAGTGATTATAATGTGCTTTGTTCATCGGACAACTCCTTTAAGTATGCCCCAAAATCAGGAAGACTCCTGGGTGCTGTTAGAGATCAGTTGGAAATTTAGAGTTAGTTAGTGAGACATGGAGAGGTAAGGAACAAGGCCGCATACAGAGAGAGTGTGTGTGTGTGTGTGTGTGTGTGTGTGTGTGTGTAATGAAGGACAAAAATACCAGATTTTGATATGTGGCTGAGAATCTGGAGTGCAGCTGGCAGAACCTGGGTCCAGGACAGAACTCCCGGAAAGATGGAGCGACTAAAGTGGTTCAACAGAAAGGTAGCCATTCGTTTTTGGGGACCCTGAGACCACAAGGGCAACAGGGAGAGAGGCTGTGTAAACTGGAATTGGAGTTAGATGGAAAAAGCCAAGCTAGGGCACAGATTACATACTGTGTGAGAGCTGCAGGCAAGAGGAAAGGGTAAGTACTATTGGGAACGATAGGGGGCAGTGTCAGCTAATTTGTGTAGCTGCTGTATATTATATAAGATTTAATTTGACATGTAATCATCTCTTAAAGACCTAAAGTTAAAGATGACACATTTCCTTTGCTTTGTAGGCCAAAAAAAAAATTATTATTATTTAATTTTAATCTTTTACATTTTAAAAATCACAATAAGGAAAATGGGCCAAATCAAAAGTTTGGTCACCCTGCATGGTTAGCACATAGTAGCACCCCCTTTTAGTATCACAGCTTGTATATGCTTTTTGTAGCCAGACAAGAGTCTTTCATTGAATTTTCATCTATTCTTCCTTGGAAAATTCATCCAGTTCTGTGAGATTCATGGCTCATTTTGTATGCATGTTCAGATCAGGGGACTGTAAGGGCCATTGTAAAACCTTCAGCTTACGTCTTTTGAGGTAGTGTATTGTGGATTTTAACGTGTATTTAGGATCATTATTATTGATGAGCGAACGTGCTCGGGTAAGGTTTTATACCGTCCCCCAACACATGCAGGGATAGCCTGTTTGTTAGGCAAACCCTGCATGTATTGTGGCTTTCAAAAAGTTGCAACACATGCAGGCGTCGGGACTCGTATTTTTATAGCATTCCAAAGAGACTCAGCAAACAAGCATGCTTTGATAACACTTTATCCGAGCACGTTCGCTCATGACTAATCCGAGCCATCCGCTTTTCATCTTCAGCTTTTTTACAGATGGTGTTACGTTTGCATCAAGAATTTGTGGAAATTTCATTGAATCCATTCTTCCCTCTACCTGTGAAATGTTCTCCGTGCCATTGGCTGCAACACAACCCCAAAGCATGATTGACCATCCCCATGCTTAATGGTTGGCGAGATGTTCTTTTCTTGAAATTCTGTGCCCTTTTTTCCTCTATACATACCTTTGATCATTGTGGTCAAACAGTTCCATTTTAACCTCATTGGTCCACTGGACTTCTTTCCAAAATGCATCAGGCTTGTTTAGATGTCCTTTTGCATATTTCTGACACTTGAGTTTTAGGGTGAGGTCGCAGGAGAGGTTTTTTTTTCTGATGATGCTTCCATGATGCCATATTTGTGCAGGTGTCTCTGAACAGTAGAACAATGTACCACAACTCCAGAGTCTGCTAAATCTTTCTGAAGGTTTTTTCCAGTCAAGCGGGGGTTCTTATTTGTATCGCTAACAATCCTATGAGCAGCTCTCACAGATATTTTGCTTGGTCTTCCAGACTTTATCTTGACCTCCCACTCTTCCTGTTAACTGCAATTTCTAAATTACATTTTGAACTGAGGAAAGGGCAACCTGGCAACACTTTGCTATCTTCTTAAAGCCTTCTGCTTTGTGGGCTGAAAAAATTTTCAGTTTGAGTGCTAGGCAGCTGCTTGGAGGAACCCATGGCTGTTATTTTTGTGTACAAGGTTAGAGTAGGCTGGGTTTTATAAAGCTGGGAAATTTGCATCACCTGGCCTTTTTTTTAATGGTGATGTGAACGAGCCGTAACCCTAAGAAGCTAATATAGGCCAGAAACCTTGGTCAAAGTTATCTGAGCACACAAATCTCCAAGGGTGCCCAAACCTTTGCATCTGACCATTTTCCTGTTTGTAATTTAAAAAAAAACAAAACTTCCTTTTCACCCCCACTGGGGGGTGGTCTTTGTTGTCCTTTCTCATTCTCGGGTCCTCTACCAGAGGCCTGGGAGTTTGCCGGTTCTGCGCAGGATCTTGGTTGTTCCCAGCATTGCGCTTTTCTGGACAGAGAGCTCAGATGTTGCTCCTGAGATCTGTTGTAGCCATTTTCCCACCTTAGGGATCACTGCTCCAAGTGCTCCTATCACCACTGGAATCACTGTTGCCTTCACCTTCCACATCTTCTCCAGTTCTCCTTTGAGCCAATGGTATTTCTCCAGCTTCTCATAATATATACACAGAAGATTAAATAAACAGGCCACGTACCTGCCATCCTCTGTATAATAGTCCTATAAAATTCATCAGTAAAATCCAATTTATTTTACATGGACTGAATCCTTCCTTGTCAACGCTGTAAGTCTGTCTCATCTTGAAGTGCGCGGCCATAGAGAAAATCATCTGCAGAGGTTAACATCCTACACAAATCCCGAGAAACCTAATTTACTGACTTAGACAAGAGACCATGGCCCATGCGACTCTTACAGATGTTCCGTAAAGGTCAAGTCACCGTACCCCTATAAGAGTCACATAAGCAATGTTTGAATCCTCCATGATCAATGTGTTGGACACCCATATCTTACCAGTTGTATATTTGTGTTCTGTTTATTTTTTAAGCCAAAATGATCTGTAAAATCGTTTTATTTTTCCCTCCCCTCCCTAGGTCCCATACCGGTTACACGCTGTGTTGGTTCATGAAGGACAAGCGAACGCCGGCCACTATTGGGCGTATATATTTGATCACAATGAAAAGCGGTGGATGAAATATAACGACATCTCGGTGACGAAATCCTCGTGGGAGGAGCTGGAGCGCGATTCCTTTGGCGGTTACAGGAATGCCAGTGCTTATTGTCTGATGTACATTAATGATGGGGAACAGCACCTGATACAAGGTGATTATAGCGGATGAACACAGCTGGATCTGGATCAAGACTGTGTCTAAAAGGGAACCTGTTGTGCAAAAAAACACTCTAAACCTGCAGCTATAGGGTCAGTCTGAAGGTAAATAGCATTTATATACTGCCAGGCCATCGTGCTGACAGAACAGCTCCTGGGAGGAAATGAATGTGTATCCTGGGGGACTGCTCGCTTCCAGTCATATGGGCGTGCACGGAGCGCTAACAGTCATTGCTCACACTGTCATCACTCCATGGCACAGTGATTGACATCTCACTTTGCACAATTACGCTGCAGAGTATTGTGAACGATGTCTGTAATCGCTCCGTGCACGCCTCTGACTGGAAGTGAGCAGCTTCCATGAGGATAGAAGTCTGTTTCGTCCTGGCAGCCTTGATTACAGTAAGGTGGCCAGGCAAAATTATAACGCTATTTAACCCTATATCTGAAGTTAAATAGTACATCACGACAGGTTCGTAAAACGCTCATTCATCCAGTGAAATGATCTTTTGGTTCATCACTCTCAATAGCTCGTCATCCATTGTAAAAAGGACCTGTGTTGGCGAGGGCAATGGCATCCTAAGTGCAGAGGACAAGTTGTTACAGATCGCTCAGTGGATGTGCCTGTGCAGCCCCACTGATCCTCGAAAATAGGGTCCCAAGATGCCCTGTGTCAATGGAGATGAGATGCGTGAATGGAGTAGTAATGTCCATTTTTGACCACCAAGGGGTCAGACGTTTTTCCTATACTGTTAATATGGGAAAACTCATACCATGGTCCCCTAATCACTAGGTGTTCCCAACACCCCAGGTCCATTGCGAGAGGATGAGAACAATACCCGCGAAAGGTAGTGTACTACAAAGTAGAGATACGTGGCCCAACTGTTAGAATGAGGGGCTTATCTTCTGACCGTGGAGAAACATTGGAGTGTTGATGTTCTGAAGTCCTCTGGTGTAAAGTGGTTGTGCAATCAATAGTGTCGCCACGAGACAACTCATCTAGTAAACTACACGGAAACTAATTTGTAGTAGAGATCTCTAGACTCAGGTTAATTCCTCTATTGGCTGAGCTTATACTCTGAGAAATCGTTATGCCATATACTGTCACGGCTATAAGGGATCACGGTATTACTATTTGCCCTTGCCAGGTCTAACACTGGCTGAGACAGCAATGGAAAATCCAGGGCGATTTTTAGGATGATCAATGAGTGGAACAGGCTGCCACGAGAGGTGGTGAGTTCTCCTTCAATGGAAATCATCTGACAGAGGCTGGACAGACATCTCTCTGGGATGATTTAATGAATCCTGCTTTGAGCAGAGGGGGTTGGATCAAATGACCCAGGAGGTCCCTTGCAACGCTAAGATTTTATTCTATTCTATTTTGTAAATAACACACACAGCAAATGGCATAAAGTTTTCTAAAAGACGACCACCCCTTTTAAGGCTATTCACAAAAAGGAACAAAGCAAAACTTGTGTTCTTCTGATATCCTCTTTGTTGGAGCTTCCCACAATGTCACGGTCACAGGTTTTTCCAGCAACTTTTGCATTTGAAGCTCAATATATCTGCATTATAGTTGCAGGGATATTTTGTAAGTAGGGCAATGAGACACCCAAAATCAGGGAAAATCTTTCACTTATTTTCCTCGTGACATGTCAGCAGTTTTATTATTCAGCCCGGATCATTGTAAATTCATGGCACATTTCTCATGTTTTCACAAATGCTGAGACCCTCTCGTCCATAGTGTAGATGTACAAGAGCGTAATAGAAATTGACACTCCAGCGATTTTCTGTGTGGGACATGCTACTAGATGGATTTTTTCTTTTTGGGCTAAAATGAAGTAGAATTAAACTGAGATATGCACATACCACACAGAAGTTTTATTACAGAGAATTCCATTCTCTGGAGCCAGTGTTGGAGATGGCCAAATGCCAGTAAAGTTGGCAGAAATTCCTTTAGGCCAGGATGTTATGTGTTGTCATCATAGCTTTCTCCTACGCATCATTGGGGGACACAGACAGTGGGTGTTATGCTGCTGGCCACTAGGAGGACAGGACACTAAGTAAACGAGAAAAAAAAATTAGCTCCTCCCCTGCAGTATACACCCTCTCGCTGGCTGGGATTTCTCTAGTTCTTTGCTTAGTGTCTGTAGGAGGCACTTGGGTCTGGTTTCAGACCCCACCGTTTTTATTTTATTTTTGAATTTTCTGTAAATTTTTATTTATTAATTAACGGTGTGAAGGGGGCGACGGTTCCTTTCTACGGCCTGCTCTCCCCTGAACCAACAACAGGCAAGTACGCGGAGTATACCTTCCCGTACACTTTCCTGCGACGAATGGAGCTGATTCCTCTGACGATGGTTCCCTTACGGTCGGTACTCCACGGATACAAGGGCAAGCGCAACAGGACGTAGCACAGGAGTGCATGGAGAAGGACTTGAGCAGCACTTTTTGGATGCCCTGAATCAGCCCCAGAGCTCTCCATCCCCCTACCACAGCGTGGATCGATTGAGCAATACCCCTTTAAGACCACCTCCAGCTCTGCTACATCTCCCGGAGGATGAGACAGCTGAAAGACCCCGGACAGCGACAACCCGCCTTAGCACAGGAGTGGAGGTATGGGGTCGGGTCCTGCCGCCCGGGAGAAGCGCTGACTCAACGTCAGCGACGCGCCCCCCCCCGCTCTCAGCGCTCTGGTAGGCCAAAAATATAGTCCCCGGCTTTTCCGGCTAGGCCGCAATTTAAATGGTGCTGCCCACTAGCGCCGCCCCTTCCCCGGCGCCTAAAATTTAGTCCCCGGCTTTTCCGGCCTACTAGGCCGCAATTTGATTAGCGCCGCCCGCGCTAACGTTGCCACCCTCTCCTCTTGGCTTCTCTCATTACCTACGAGACGCGCAATTCTAATCTCGGGGGCCATATCTTCAGCTGCCGTTAACCCTTTCAGAAGCGCTATGCTTGCTCTGGACAGCTGGATACCGGGTGACACCACAGGGCCACCGTTTTTTTCCTCCCGGGGGACACAGCACGGGACCGTGGGTAAGCTGCATCTGCCTCAGATTAAAACTTAACCCTTTCCCGGTACATTCCCTGCAGACAGCTCTGCCGTTAACCCTTTCAGGAGCGCTATGCCTCAATCTAAGGAGGCTAAACGGGCTGTTAAGAAGCACACTGCGTTTTTTACTGTGTGTACCACTTGCAAGTCTGCCTTACCCAGTGCACAGTCTAATCCGTTATGCACGGACTGCGACCCAGACTGCGCCCTGACCTGCGCTCCAACGTCCATCGCCGCAGCTGCTGACGGGCCTCCTGCGTTTAGTACCCCTGAGTGGGCTGCGTGCCTGTCACGGTCGGTGGAGTCTCTGACCCAGGCCATACTCTCCCTCCGGGGAGACTCTTTAAGTCAGAAAGCATCCTTACCTCCCGAGGAGGGCTCTGGCTTCGGCCGGGAACCGTCCACCAGCAGGGGCCATACTCGTCCGAGGGATGGTCAGGTCTCTAGGAAGTGGACCCATGACGCGTCCCCTAGTCACATTCGCGCCTCAGCATCGGCGACTCCTGTCTCTCATTCGCCCTCTCCTGAGGTTTCCAGCGAGCACGACTCTGAATTAGAATCTGACACGTCAGCCCCTCAGAGTCCCCCAACTGATCAAGAGTCTCTTGATTCTCTGATAGAATCCGTCAGCAGGACGGATGAGGAAAATATTCCCGTTCCAGCACAGCCTATCTCATTTAAGAAAACCTAGCGTGTGTGCAGGTTATTTACCAGCCGTCCAGAAACAGAGATCGGCCACATAAGCGGTTCACCGGGCAAAAGTCTGCTCAGGCTAAATACCCTTTTCATCCAGACCTAATGTAGGATTGGTTACAGTCCCCTCCGGTGGACCCTCCTGTATCGCGTCTTGCTTCTAAAATGCTCCTATATGTATCCAAGGGTTCCTCAGTCAGAAACCCCTACGATCGTCAAATTGACTACCTTGCCCGTTCAGTTTTTTGAGGCTTCAGGAGCAGCGTTTTTTCCATCTTTCGCGGCAATTTGGGTCACTAAGGCAATGGCCGCTTGGGCAGAAGTCTTGATTACTTCCAGGGCATCACTCTTCAGAGGCAACCACTGTCGCCAGGCAGATAATTCACACAGCGGACTTTGTAGTTATCGCTTCTTTTGATGCCGCCAATTGCGCGGCTCAAACTGCCGCTAATGCGATCTCCATTAGAAGAGCCCTATGGCTCCGTGGCTGGCGGGCAGATGCCACACCTAAAAGATCGTTGATTTCTCTCCCCTTTCAAACGGGTCGTCTTATTGGAGAGAAACTGGACCAGCTCATTTCTGATACTTCCGGGGGAAAAAGTAAATTCCTTCCTCAACAAAAGGGACTGTTCAGCCGTTTCGCAACCAACAGCCGACACGTTTTCGATCTTCTCGCAACAATTCTCATTGGTCCTCCTCTACCTTCTCTTCTGTATCAGGTCGGTCCCCGCGCGGAGACAAAGGCTCCCAGGTCTCATACAGACCTAACCGCTCTTGAAAACCCAGGACTATAGGGCTTCTGGATCTAGGGGAGCCAGATCTCCTAGATCTACCCAATGACAACAAGTGGGTCAGGGAGCTGGTGTCCTCCGGATACAAGATAGAATTTTCTTCTCACCCTCCAACTCAGTTTTTCCTTTCCTCTCCCCCCAAGAAAAAGTCGAAGAGCCTTCCTTCGGGCTGTTCAGGCTCTGCTAAGGGACGGAGTCATCATTCCGGTCCCTCATCACAAAAGGTTCAGGGAATTATATTCAAACCTTTTTTTGTTTCCAAAAAAGGACAGGACGATACGACCCATTCTGGATCTCAAACTGTTAAATCAGTTTGTCTAGGTACGGCGATTCCGAATGGAATCTCTCCGATCAGTTTTCACTTCCATGGAAAAAGGACAGTTCCTAGCATCCATCGACATCAAGGACGCTTACCTTCCCATTCCGATCTACCCGTCCAACCAGCAGTTCCTGCGTTTTGCAATTCACGAGGAACACTTCCAGTTCGTTGCCTTGCCCTTCGGACTCTCGGGGCTGTCATGCCCATTCTCCACTCTCGGGGAGTGGTGGTGTTACCGTATCTGGACGACCTGCTCATCAAGGGTCCGTCCCTTCCAGCCTGCGAGGAATCCATGGATAACAGTAAATACACTTTCTCGCCTGGGGTGGAAGATAAACTTTGAAAAGTCTTTCCCAAAACCTGCTCAGCAGATTTCCCTTTTAGGAATGATCTTGGACACTTCCCACGGGTTGGTCATTCTCCCTCCAGGAGAGACCCAAGCCTTACAACAGGCAGCGCGGACTCTTTCCCGACCGGTTTCTCACTCCATTCGTTTCAGCATGAGAGTTCTCGGAAAGATGATGGCAGCCAGCGATGGAAGCAGTTCCATTTGCACAGTTCCACCTCCGTCCCTTACAACACGCGTTGCTGTTAGCTTGGGACAAGAACCCGTTCTCCCTGGACCGTCGGATCCCTCTGTCCCTGCGAGTCAGGCAAGCCCTCAGGTGGTTGGACACTGAGGTCCTCCCTGAAACAAGGTAGGTCTTTTCTCCCAGTAAGATGGTTGGTAGTAACCACCGACGCAAGTCTCCTCGGCTGGGGTGCGGTCTTTCGTCGCCACACGGCACAGGGTCATTGGTCAACCCGAGAGTCACGTCTCCCCATCAACATTTTGGTGATACAAGCGATCAGATTAGCTCTACGGAGTTTCCACCATCTCCTCGCAGGTCATCCCATCAGGATCCAATCCAAGAACGCCACAGCTGTAACGTATATCAACCGCCAGGGAGGTACCCAGAGCAGGATGGCCGTGCACGAAGTGAGTCACATCCTCCATTGAGCTTAGCGTAGAAAATTGGGTGGCAAATTTTCTCAGTCGCCAAGGCATTGCCTCGGGGAAGTGGTCTCTTTATCCGGAAGTCTTTCAGCAGATTTGTCATCGTTGGGGGACTCCGGATGTGGATCTCATAGCCTCAAGACTAAGCAACAAGGTTCCTCGGTTCATTGCCCGATCCATGCGCCATCGGAGCGGGTGCCCTAGTTCTGCCATGGCACCGGTTCCGGCTCCCGTACATCTTCCCTTGCTTCCGAGGGTCATCAAGAACATCAGAGTGGAGGGAGTACCAGTGATCCTAGTCGCAGCAGATTGGCCGCGCTGAGCATGGTATGCAGAACTAATACATCTAGTTGCCGACGTCCCCTGGCGACTTCCAGATCGCATGGATCTACACTCGCAGGGCCTGATTTACCATCAGAACTCCGGGGCCCTGTCTTTGATGGCGTGGCCGTTGAATCCTGGATTTTAGCACAGGCTGGGTTCTCTCATGACGTGATTTGCACCATGATTTGTGCTAGGAAGCCTGTGTCTATGTGCATCTATCACCGCACCTGGAAAACCTTCTTTTCGTGGTACAAGGATCATAGTCGATCACTTCTGGTGTTTTTCCTTTCCGGCCATATTGGAATACCTTCAATCTGGATTAAAATCAGGCCTCGCGCTTAGCTCGCTCAAGGGCCAAATTTCGGCCTTGTCAGTGCTTTTCCAACGCAAAATTGCCACCAAACTTCAGGTCAAGACGTTCATTCAGGGAGTTTCCCATGTCACGCCTCCTTATAGAAGGCCATTGGAATCATGGGATCTTAACCTGGTTCTCGGGGCCTTACAGGAGGCTCCTTTCGAACCGCTGCAGGACGTGTCACTGTCCGTCCTCTCTTGGAAGGTGGTCTTTCTAGTGGCAATTACGTCAGTCGGACGAGTTTTGGAATTGGCAGCCTGTCCTGCCGCTCACCGTTCCTGAATTTTCATCAGGAAAAGGTAGTCCTCAGGACGTCCCCGTCCTTCCTGCCCAAGGTAGTCTCCTCTTTCCATCTCAACGAGGAAATTGTTTTGCCTTCCTTTTGTCCGGCATCAGTCCATCGCATTGAGAAGGCCCTCCACACCCTGGATGTGGTTAGGGCGCTGAGACGGTACATCTCGCGGACGGCTCCCTTCCACAAGTCAGATGCCCTGTTCATGCTTCCAGAGGGGCATAGGATGGGTCTAGCCGCGTCATAAGCAACGCTAGCCAGGTGGATTCACTTGGTGATTCAGGAATCCTACCGTGTCAGGAACGTGTCTGTCCCAGTGGGGATTAAGGCGCACTCTACCCGGTCAGTGGGCGCCTCTTCGGCCATTCGGCACCAGGCCTCGGCAGAACAGGTCTGCAAGGCTGCGACTTGGTCCAGGCTGCGTACTTTTTACAAAACATTACCAAATTCATTCTCAGGCCTGTCCGCAAGACTGCGACTTGATCCAACCTGCATACCTTTACAAACATTGCCTAATTCATTCTCAGTCCTCTGCGGATGCAGCTCTCTGCAGACGCAGTCTGCCGTCGGCAGTACCTCAGAGGTACCTGGGGTATTAGCAGATGCATGCTCCCCATCCAGGGACTGCTTTATGACGTCCCACTGTCTCTGTGTCCCCCAATGAGGCGTAGGAGAAATAGGGATTTTTGTGTACCCACCGTAAAATCCTTTTCTCCGAACCAACCTAGCATTCTTAGGCTTTGACATAGTTATGGTTATTGTTGACTGTTTATGCTCATACTGCTTTTTTCACCGAACTGGAGAAATCCCAGCCAGCGAGAGGGTGTATACTGCAGGGGAGGAGCTAACTTTTTTCTGGTTTACTTAGTGTCCTCCTAGTGGCAGCAGCATAACACCCACGGTCTCTGTGTCCCTCAGAGTCTTTCATTGGATTTTCATCTATTAATCCTTGGAAAATGCATCCAGTTCTGTGAGATTCATGGCTCATTTTGCATGCACTGCTATTTTGAGGTTTAGCCACAGATTTTCAATGATGTTCAGATCAGGGGACTGTGAGGGCCACTGTAAAACATTCAGCTTCATCTGTCACCGGATTTCAGACTGCAAGCTGTACAGTGCCTTGAAAATTTATTCATACCCCGTGAACTTTTCCACATTTTTTTCACATTACACTCAGAAATTTAAATGTATTGTATTGGAATTTTTTGCGAAGGGTAAAGTAAATTATACATGGCTTTGTAATTATTTTAAACATATATATCTGAAATTCGTGACGTGCATTTGGATAGAGCCCCCTGTAGTCTGATACACCTAAATAAAATTCTTAGAGACCAATTGCCTCCAGAAGTCACATAATTGGTAAATTGACTCCACCTTTCTGTAATTTATTCTAATTATAACTACAGTTCTGTGAAGGCCTCCGAGGTTTGCTTGAGAGCATTAATGATCAAACAGCATCGTGAAAATCAAGAAACACACCAGACAGGTCTGAGATAAAGTTGTGGAGAACAGTAAAGCAAAGGAACACATCAGACAGGTCAGGGATAAAGTTGTGGAGAAGAGTAAATCAGTCCTAAAGGGTCTTTACCACCGGGTGACTGATGACTTACTGAACTGTAAATGCTTGTTGCAAAGAGTTGGAGTGAGGACAGACACAACAAGTCTCAAGAAGACTTTCTTAAAGTTCATTTAGCAGTGCTAATTTAGGCCCGTTGATGCACCTTAGCAAACACACTTCTAAATGCACCTTAAGAATATAACAAGTGGCACTTTTTTATCTGTCTACATGTGGCCACAGACCATAATGGAGACAAAATACCATGATTCCACTCTATAGCATGAGTTTATTGGTAGCTTATTCATTACCTCTGGTGATGTGCCGCCGATAATGATTGATTTTTATATTGGCATAAACAATCCAATTATCTAATGAACAAGAGTGCTCACTTGCATATTTACATGGGCCAATAACCAGGAATGAGGATTCCTATGGACACTCATTCTACAATCATTTATTTGTCTAAATGTGCGATTACTAAAGGTCCATTTTCACTGCAAGATCGTCCATTGGAAATAGGCTACTGAACACACGAATGGGCAAAGCATTTTTCATTGGGAGAAATGATCTTTCGGGTCACCCAAAAGATCATCATTCTTGACAGCACATTATTCTGGGTAAACAGGACCTGTGCTGCCGAGAACGGTGGCAGCCTATTACAGATCATTCAGTTTGCACCTGAAGAGCACTCAGCCTGTGCAATCAAGGTATTAAACGACTGGCGACCGGCAAAACTGTTGTCTGCTGGCGATCATGTAAAACTGCGCACTGCAAATGGACAATTGGATGATCCTGCTCCAAACGTAAGGAAACTGTTTGCACTTGTTCTACAAGCATTTTGAAAAAAAAAAATACTCAAAGTTCTGAGGGTGAAATTTTTTAATTCCGTCTTATCAGGTTTCATAAGCATTCTATGTATTTTATTTTTTATAAATTGGGTATATTGCATACTAATCTGTTCATAAGAAAAGTAAAGGAAACCTGTAATTGTACCATAGTAGAGCCTCATGGAAGCAGATTATGTCCCTGCAGTACAAGGATCCAACAATGGTCTAAGGTAGATTTAACCCCATCCCATCAAGGTCCTTTTTTTTTTCCTATTTCATTGATCTTAGAACTGATAAAGGAGTCATGTACACAATTGATAGTTGACTAAAAGATGGTGTGGCTGATCTTTGGGCTGACAGCTGTCTCTCCTCCAAGAACAGGAGCGGGCCTGTGCTCTTTATTACAGAGCCGTGGCCAGGCTCTTCTCATGGCGGCTTATCTTGGCCAAAAACAAAGGATCGACCGTGCGAAAGTTGGGATGTCAAGTACACGTTAGAAGGTTGCCAAGCTTTCTGTGATCGCTAGATCCTGGCGGCGTTAGTCTATGGGGCTTTTTACAGGCATGTGCCAGATCCTGATCCACTCCACCCGGTGACACCCAACATGTGACAAACATGGACGTCCTATGTCAGGAAGGCTGTAAATGTAACCATTTATTACAGTATAGTCTCAATTAATTTTTTATTGCTGTGTTGTTCTTTAGTTTTGTGGGGGGTTTTTTCTGTTTTTTTTTTTCTTTTTTCTCCCCCAGTCTATTCAAGATCTGCCTTTAATATTGTATTGGACTCTGGAAAATTAAAATGTGTTTTCACTTTTGCTGGGAAGTCTAGTGTGTGATGAAGAGTTTTGCAGCTGTATAATTTGTTTTCAGTTATAGTTTTGAGGCATCTGCTCTTCGCCGTCGCATTTGATCAATCACTGGTGGAAAGCCGAGATCTTGAACATCTCAAGTTTGGACTTTCTCGACTAGCCATGGTTGGTCTTCGGTCCTCCCAAATGCACGAATGGAGCGGCAGTGCACATGATCGACCATCGCTCCAGTGGTCGAAGGCCCTTCAACCGGCACCTTATGACCTTATCAATTTGATAGGGGATCACTTCCAAATTTGAGAAACCCCTTTATAAGCACATGTAAGCACATGCTCCTCTTTGTTGTTTGAAATGACAGGAAAAGTTTTATCTACATTTACTGACTGCAAGAAGAGATTGTGAAATTGGTGAAGCTTTCAACCTAAAAATGTATTAGAAAGTTGCACAAATTTTCATTTAGTAAGATAACTGCATATTTTTTTTTTTTTTAACTTTTAGTCCTGTGCATCCCCTCCACCCTCCAATTATATTAGATTACTGTGTTATTCCTATTGTCGTCAGTAGTACAAAGATCTGCTCCTTGGAGTAGACGTGTTCACAGATCTGTGCCACTTGTAGGAAGTCTGGATATCATTCTATTTTCTGGTTTCGCCCATAAAAGATAAATTGTTTTTCATTTTTTCTATTCTAGAGGAGTACGACAAGGAGACGGGTCAGGTTCTTACTGGGATGGACACCTTACCCCCTGATTTAAAGGAATTTGTCAAGGAAGACAACAGAAGATTTGAAAAGGAACTTGAAGAATGGGACAAGGAGCAGCTCCGGAAAGCTGAACAAGAGAAGATGCTGCTTGCACAGAAAACTTTGAAGCCGACTCCATCTTCAGTTCCTGGTATATTAAGTTATATATATATATATTTTTTGTTTTTTTGCTGTGCCTTTATTCTGTAATAGCAAATGTTCCTATAACCTGTATAATATATACATGGCAGCAAGTGACTAGACGGAGCAAGCGTGTCACAAATGCGTGAGCGTCCTTCCTGAGGTTATCCTTTGGATTGGCTATTAATGTGTTATCTGTACATTTCCATATAATTTTCTTACTCTGGAATTAACTATCCCATTGGGAAACTATTTATTTGAATTAGCGTGTGGATCTGTAATACCAGACCGCGGCCACTATAGAAATGATGGCGCTGTTGTGCTATTATTATGACAGCATCTGAGAACTTCCAGCTGGCACCAGTAATGGGGCTAATCAGCAGGAGTGCCAGGTGTCGCACCCCCACTAATCACATATTGATAGACTATTCTAGACCATCACTAAAAAAAAATTAGCCTATGATTTGTTAAGTTACTAGTTTTTAATTTTGTTAAAATGTAGAGCGTTTGTTAAAGCAGATTTTCCATCCAAAATCACAATAAAAAATGCCTAAATTATGAGTAGATCCTAGACCGGATGAGGCTGGTGAACTTTTGTGAAAATCAATGTCAGAAGGGCTTAATCTTCTGTGCCCACCTAGCCTGATAGCCCGCTCCTCAGTAACCTCCTCTCTGCTGCTGCTCAGATCTCACACCACTCAGTACAATCTGCAGCTCTCAGTCAAACTGGTCCTGCAGAGATTGAATATATTTGGACTGATGAGCTCTCACTCTTCATCTTAATATTAGGATTCTGCAACTATTCTGATGTAGGTTTTCAGAGTCTAATCAAGACTAAGAAATCTATCTATTGTATACAGTTTTTTATGGGGAAATCTGGTGACCGATCTGCTGTAAAAGGTTTCCTGGCAATAAACATATCACAGAGTGAAAAGCTTGCCATCGTTCAGCTGTAAATCTGTAAGGGATTCTGGAAATAAGTGTTCAGTATCTCTGTAGTGCCCCTAATGAAATATTACATGGTGCCCATTACAAGCCATGAATTCCCTGTAATGCATTATGTGCGGAGTTCGTCATACTAATTGATGGAGATCGCAGTTACTTAAGGCCCCGTCACACACAGCGATCTTGCTAGCGAGATAGCTGATTTTGTGACACATCAGCGAGATCGCTGTGTGTGACGGGGATCAGCGACCGGCCCCCCTGCCGGCTATCGCAGATCGTGCAGCATCAGCCAGGGCCGTTTTTCGATTGCTGGTCTCCCACTGGCCAGCGCGCATCGCTGCGTGTGGCAGCGAGAGATCAGCAACGCTGGTTTCTAATGTAAACGTCCGGTATCCACTAGCCGCGGCTCCTGGATACCCGCTGTTTACCTTGGAAACCGATGTACACGCCTGTTTCCAAGGTAAACAATGGGTATCCAGGAGCCACGGCTCCTGGATACCCAACGTTTACATTAGAAACCAGCGTCCAGCGTCACTGGTCCTGATCGCTGGGGCTGTCTGTGACGGCTCACCAGCGATCCCATCATGTCGGATCGTTGGTGGGATCACTGGGACATCGTTATGTGTAACGGGGGCTTTAGACTGTTATCAGGACATAATTGATTTAACCACATGCCATTCATATTACATTTGTGCCCCTACCCAGCCCCTCTGAAAGATCCTGAGTACATGGAGCAACCCACGAGAGCCGAGCTGACTACGGAGATAAAAGAAGAAACCACTAGTGCAATCACCCAGGCCGTCACCGAGTCTGAAGACAAAGGTCCGGAGGTTGTCCTGCAAACGGTTAGAGGAGCTTTCATCATTTCCTTTTAATCTCTTGGTGGTCACTGCTCCGTAGCGCTCAGTATGGGCAGGCTTCTCCCTGACCTGCTGAAGATACTGACCGGTCAGTGTTGTAGATCAGCAGGCTTCTCCCTGCCCTGCTGAAGATACTGACCGGTCAGTGTTGTAGATCAACAGGCTTCTCCCTGACCTGCTGAAGATACTGACCGGTCAGTGTTGTAGATCAGCAGGCTTGTCCCTGCCCTGCTGAAGATACTGACCGGTCAGTGTTGTAGATCAGCAGGCTTCTCCCTGCCCTGCTGAAGATACTGACCGGTCAGTGTTGTAGATCAACAGGCTTCTCCCTGACCTGCTGAAGATACTGACCGGTCAGTGTTGTAGATCAGCAGGCTTGTCCCTGTCCTGCTGAAGATACTGACCGGTCAGTGCTGTAGATCAGCAGGCTTCTCCCTGACCTGCTGAAGATACTGACCGGTCAGTGTTGTAGATCAGCAGGCTTCTCCCTGACCTGCTGAAGATACTGACCCGTCAGTGTTGTAGATCAGCAGGCTTCTCCCTGACCTGCTGAAGATACTGACCGGTCAGTGTTGTAGATCAGCAGGCTTGTCCCTGCCCTGCTGAAGATACTGACCGGTCAGTGTTGTAGATCAGAAGGCTTCTCCCTGACCTGCTGAAGATACTGACCGGTCAGTGTTGTAGATCAGCAGGCTTCTCCCTGACCTGCTGAAGATACTGACCGGTCAGTGTTGTAGATCAGCAGGCTTCTCCCTGACCTGCTGAAGATACTGACCGGTCAGTGTTGTAGATCAGCAGGCTTCTCCCTGACCTGCTGAAGATACTGACCGGTCAGTGTTGTAGATCAGCAGGCTTCTCCCTGACCTGCTGAAGATACTGACCGGTCAGTGTTGTAGATCAGCAGGCTTCTCCCTGACCTGCTGAAGGTACTGACCGGTCAGTGTTGTAGATCAGCAGGCTTGTCCCTGCCCTGCTGAAGATACTGACCGGTCAGTGTTGTAGATCAGCATTCTTCTCCCTGACCTGCTGAAGGTACTGACCGGTCAGTGTTGTAGAACAACAGACTGATACTTCTCCATTGTTTTACTCTTAAAGCCTAAGCACATGGAGAACCTGGAAATGTACTTACACTGTTGACCCAAGAGGACATTTGACCTTAAAGGAGTATTCCTATCTCCAAGATCACATCCCAATATGTGGTAGGGGTAATTATAATGATGTTCGCCAATTAGAAATGTATGGTTCTTCTGATTCACTGTTGCTTACCACATGTGCAAGGCATTGCAGTAGCTTAGGTGTGTCCATGGTTACGACCACTCATATAGTGACAGCTAGCGGTTAGTGGTCGTATCCATAAATACCTAAGCTAATGCAATGCCCTGCACATGGGGTAGGTGACGTAGCGAGTCAGAAGAACTACTATATTTCTAATTGGAGGTATTTGCTAATATTATTACCTACTACATATTGGGACAGCATCTTGGAGATGGGAAGTTACAATCACAATCGTCCAGGAAGCTGCGATATAGGGAGCTGTTTGAGTGGCTCTTTTAGTACTGACATGATGGAAATTTTTCACGAATATTCCATAATTATGTTTAAATACAGATTTATACACATTTATTGAGTCCCTGTATTCTATTTATATGTTACATCTTCACTGGGACGATAAAGCATTACACACATATATGATATTAATATGATATTGAATTTGGGTAAGTGTGGTTGTACTTAAGTCGATGATAATCTGAAAGTGACAGAATAATATGGTCAATCAAAGAGTTAAAGCATTTTGGACCAAGTGCAGATTAATTTCACGTAAACAATTCTATTTGATTCCATATTTAATGGCGTAATTGGAATAATATAGATGCCAATTGACATTAGAAAAGCTGAAGCTTGTCCCCAGGCTGTGTTTGGCATTGCATTCAATTAAATATGATGACCCAGCTGCAATACCAAACAACGCCCATGGTCAAGTGGGGGCGCTGATTCTGAAATAACTTTTCTACATCCTATTTAATAGTAATATCATTACATATATAATACAATGCCTTTGATTGTATGTGATATTTCCATAAGAGCAGTGTGTCTCAATCTGTGTACATTGGGGAAGGGTTTTTGCGCTGCACCTGTTAACAGAGCTAACTTTGTATTCCCATAATCTTTTTCTCTGCAGCCCTCTGATAACCCCTCAGTCTCGACAGCTCCTAGCCAGCGAGTTGTGGAGGTGGCCATCCCTCACATAGGCACTTTTGTTATTGAGTCAGAGGAGGGGGGTTATGACGATGAGGTACCATTTATTATTTTATTTTGGCTGCTGGGCGCCCCATTGTGCCATCTCTTCCCTCTCCCTGGCGCTTTTTGTTTTGCTGCCTGACTCACTACTCCACCGTGGCATGCCAACCAAAACTCAACTAATATGGCACTAGCATTTGCAAATCATCAGGCATTGCTCATATGGGTGCTAGGAGAACGTTTGTGTGCATGCATCGTGCCAGCGAGGGACACCGGGTTCTGCTTGGGGGTGGTGATTATTAACATTTTCTCCTTTTTAATTTTGGTGTAATTGTTCCTACCTTACACAAGAGAATACCAGTGCAATAACCAGTTTGTCTCTCCGTTTTCCAACCCACAATGGGTCTTAGAGTATAGATCTCTGGGGTTCAGACAGTTTGTATCTTTGCCAAAATATGATTTATTTTACTCACTTTTATATAGCGCCATTAATTCCACAGCACTTTACAGACATTATCAGCACTGTCCCCATTGGGACTCACAATCGAGATTCCCTATCAGTATGTTTTTGGGGTGTGGGAGGAAACCGGAGAACCCGGCGGAAACCCACGGGAACATGGGGAGAACATACTAACTCTTTGCAGATGTTGTACTTGGTGGGATTTGAACTCGGGACCCCCCCAGCGCTGCACAATAGGAGGACTGGTCCTATGTAATATTATGTATGCACGTCAGGTCCTGCCATTTCCTCAATTGGATATTGCTTGAAAAAATCTCTAGGAAATAGAGGTGGCGTGGCAGCAAGGTTTGTCTGGTTTATGTAGTATTTTCGTTGGCTTGGTTGTATGTAAAAGGCATAAAATTAGTAATGAGCCGCACCAGCATGGACAACCACTGTACGGTTTCCCAAGACTTGAGAAGGGAATGTGGGTGACAAGAACTGGGGAAAATGTAATAATAATGCTAGAGATTGTGGCGAAGGTAAGAAACATAGGAACGGGTGGGAGAGAATAAAGGGGAAAAAAATGATAGCGGTCATGTGTTATACTAAACTGGGTGTGCCAAGGATGGAACAGGGTTGTGTAGGCCCCTGCTTTGGACATATGCTCCTGCACCAATCTGATAAATGGGAGTTTTTGAGAGAACATGGATTGCCCGTTTTGAGGTTAAAGACCCAACATCTGCAGCTTCTCTGCTCCATTGTCCCCTTGAATGTGAATGTACACAACTACCCCACAAACCACTTATAGGCTTTACAAAGTATCGGTATACAGGGTGATTTGGTAGTATAATATGGGGGAAATTGTATCATTCCCTCTTCTCCAATTCTCTGTCTCAAGAAAGATGCAAAAAGTGGTTTTGTGCTGGCCTTGGCACACTCCAACTTATCAATTGTACTGTAGTGTACCTTGATGCCGACTCATAGATGGCCTAGATCACGTTTTCTGGTAAACTGACAGCCCAAACATGCACTGTATCTATTACCACCTGTGAGTAAATTTGTCGTATCTGTATAAAACGCCAGGCTTGATAATTCCCCCCCCAATGCCGTTGTGATTTAAAAATGAGGTATTCTATCGTGTGGTACATTTCTTTAAAGTGGTTGTCTGGTGAAAACAAGTTATCACCTATACATGTGACAGGTGATAATTTACTAATTGGTGGGGGTCTGACCTTTTGGGACCCGAACAGATTATCAGAAGGGTGAACTTTTATTCAAGACTGGAAACTTTTATCCCCATTTACAAAATGGAGCCTGCTTCATCCATTCTCCATGGGGCTGCTGGGAATGGCCAAGTGCCGGGGTCAATGGCTCCATAAGGAATGAATGCAGCCGTCGGGCCGGTCAGTGCTGGTTCCAGTGGTCAGAGCCTCAAGGATACCCATTAATAAATTTATGAAACCATTTAGCCTCTATCCATTGTTGGGGTTTCCACTTTTCTGAGGAACCTCTTTTCTTTATCGCCTTATTGGGGGACACAGATTACTATGGGTGTATGCTGCTGCTGCTAGGAGGCTGACACTATGCAAAAAACAAGAAAATTGACTCCTCCCCGGCAGTATACACCCACCGACAGATACCAAGTACCTCAGTTTGTGCTTAGTGTCTGTAGGAGGCGGACCGGGATCTCCCCAGATCCGCATCTAACCATTTTCTTTTAGGTTTTGTGTGTGTATTAATCTTTTCCCACTTATTTTCCAGATTCTACTTCGGGAAACAGGGGGTAAATGTTCACCCTGCTTTCCCATATCATGCGGCTGAGCGAGCAGTGTGGTGTCGCCCACATCGCAACACTCAGTACCGCAGGCAGGACTTTTTCCATATCACCATTCGGTGCTATGGGCGGACGACAGGTGGCCGGTCCTTGCCAAAACAACTCCTCATCCCTATCCCAGGACAGGGCTGAGAGGAAGACGGTAGTCGCCATCGCTCCCAACAAAAGGACGCCGTCTTCTACGGGACACGGGTAAGAGGACCTCTCCCAGCGGCCTGTCTGCTATGCATGCCCCTGCGGTCATCCTCTTCAGGGACGTCAGGTAAGATCCTAACGATCCCTTTAGCCCCATATGTTTTCACAAGCAGTGGTTTCAAACTTTGAATTTCCCGCCTCTACTCCCCCACTGCAGCCGCGCCACTGCAGCCGCGCGCCTCACATCGCAGCCGCGCTCCGGTTATACTAGGATCAGGGAAATAGGCACACAAGGTCTACTAGGACACAGGGGGGTCCTTGTAAGCAGCGGTTCAACGCAGGCTCACCTTTTATTATCGGCGCCGCGGGCATTAGTATAAGAGCTCGGCGGGGAGGGAGACATGGTTTCACTTTCGCTTTCAGTGCGCTCCCTCCTCCCTGTTCTGAGCGCGCTCTCTTTTCTCTGGGCGTGAATTTCCACTCTGGGCGCGCTTTTTCTTGCGCCCATTTCACACAATCACAGCGCTACTTTTTAAGGACGTCAATCTCCATTTTTACCGCGCCCCTCCTCTGCCATTGCCTAGTCTCGTCACGACGCCAAGTGCCGCCCACCGAGATCACAGCCAGCTTCCTCCTGCAATTTCACTGGCTTCCTGCGCTGCTTGGGGGACACGTCAGGGTCCAGCTCGTCAGAACTTCGGTAGGCTTCGGCGCTTAATGGAAAAATTGTCTCTCCTCTGCAGCCCTACTATTTAGTGCAACCTTTAGTGCAGCCATAGTACTCAACATACCTATGTTTAACTCTTCAACGGTGCTATCTTTCAAGCCCACCGTTATCCACTACTCTTGTGCACGCTGTAAAAGGAAGTGGGCGTCAGGTCAGTCGTCTCCCCTCTGCCTGTCCTGCAGCCCTTCAGCTGTGTCGGCCTCTCAGGAGCACACCGATTCCTGGGATGAGGGCACTTCCCCTCTCCCAGAGTGGGCCGTTGCAATGTCCCAGTCGGTCTCCGATCTGACTAAAGTCTCTCAGTCCCTGGTCCAGGTCCTAGAACGTTAGCCTCAGCTATCTACAGCCACCTGTGCACTGACCGCCTCTCAGGGTGAGTCATCCACACCTGACCGCGACCTTCAGAGGGACAGGCCGAGTAGGATTTCTAGGAAGCATGTTCTGTCTGTCTCGTCTTCCAGTTCGCTAGGCCCGTCTGCTTCTCCCAGGTGTCCTTCTCCGTCTTCAGAGGACGACCCTAGGTCTGACGACGATCCCCAATCGGGATCTAGTTCAGAAGCAGATAATATATCTAAAACGCGGAATATGGTCGATAGTCTTCTTTCTGCCATCTTCCAAACCTTGGAAATTAAGCAGGACGAACCTCCTCCTCAGGAATGTTCTGTTCCATTTAAACGAGCGAGGCCTCCATCCCGAACCCTTCCAAACCACAAGGAGTTCGATACTACTCTAACCAAACATTGGGAACACCCTGAACAACGCTTTTCAGGCCGCAGGTACTTAGATGTCCTGTATCCCTTTGATGTAGATCTGCTCACAAAATGGACCAAAGCCCCCGAGGTGGATCCTCCCGTCTCTCGTATAGCCTCTAAGACGGTTCTATCCCTTCCGGACGGGGCATCGCTTAAGGATCCAACAGGCAGGCAGATAGAATCTCTGGCTAAGTCTATTTTTGAGGCATCCGGCGCCTCTCTCTGTCCTATTTTCGCTTCCTCCTGGGTGGCAAAAGTCATTTCAGCTTGGGCAAAAACTCTTCGCAGAGGCATCTTAGCGGCAGCTCTCCAGGACGAGCTGGCAGATCTGGCAGATCAAATTAATCATGCGGGTAAATACCTCTTAGCCTCCTCCTTGGATGCGGCTGGGTGCGTAGCAAGGACTAACAGCAACATAGTAGCCGTACGCCGAGTCCTTTGGCTATAGTCATGGAATGCAGATACCACCTCTAAAAAGTCACTTACCAATCTGCCTTTCCTTGGTTCTCGGCTCTTTGGAGCCAAGCTACTTCAAATAATTTTGGATGCCACTGGTGGTAAGAGCACTTCTCTCCCTCAGTCTCGGCCAAAACGCTTTTTTAACAGAAAGGGTTTCCGGCCGTTTAGGCCCTTTCCTGCCTTCTCGTCCACAGAAAAATCTACCCAGCAAGGTTCTCCTCCAAGTGACTGGTCACCCCCACCTGGAAGTTTTTCCAGGGTGGGAGGCAGACTTTCCTTTTTCGCGGACGCTTGGCTGTCTGTTGTCGACGATGCTTGGGTCAGGGAAATCATCGCATCCGGATACAAGATCGAATTTGCTTCCCAGCCAAACAGACGTTTTTTCCTGTCTCGACCCCCAAGACAGCGGTCCCACGTTCCAGGATTCTTTCAAGCCGTCTTCTTTCCGCCGGAGTGATTGTCCCCGTTCCCTCAGACGAACGGTTTTCAAGGTTCTACTCAAATTTTTTCGTAGTCCTGAAAAAAGACGGGACCCTTCGACCAATCCTGGACCTCAAGTTGCTCAATCGCCATGTGAAGATTCTCCACTTCAAAATGGAGTCTCTTCGATCAGTGATAGCCTCAATGGAACCCGGAGAATTCCTCTGCTCTGTGGACATACGGGATGCTTATCTTCACATCCCTGTTTGTTTACAACATCAGAAATATCTTCGGTTTGCGATTCAGGAAAATCACTCTCAATTCACGGCTCTCCCCTTCGGCCTAGCCTCTGCTCCCCGTGTTTTCACGAAGGTGATGGTGACGGTCATGGCCATCCTTTGATCCAGGGGGATTCTCATCATCCCTTATCTGGACGATCTCTTGTTCAAAGGCTCGTCCCGTCAAGACTGTCTCCTGAGTCTTCACATAACCCTGGATACCCTCGGCCGTCTCGGATGGTTAGTCAACAAAGAAAAGTCCATTCTCAGACCCACTCAGCGTCTGACCTTCCTAGGCATGGAATTCGACACGAATCCGGCCCGGGTGTTTCTTCCGAGGGAAAAATTTGCATCTGTGTCCAAAGAAATTCGAGCTCTCAAACGGCCGAAGCCCATTCCCCTTCGGCTCTGCATGAAAGTTCTGGGGAAGATGGTGGCTTCCATGGAGGCAGTGCCTTTTGCACAGTTTCATCTTCGACCCCTTCAGCTGTCCCTCCTCTCAGCTTGGGACAAGACGACGTTGTCTTTAGACCGCCCCATGTTCCTCCCTCTCAGAGTGAGGCATTCCCTGACTTGGTGGGCAATGCCTACGTCAGTCCTCCAGGGGAGGTCCTTCCTCCCGCTCCTGTGGCAAGTCATTACCACCGATGCCAGCCTTCTAGGTTGGGGAGCGGTTTTTCCATCAGAGAACGGCCCAAGGACGCTGGAATCCACAGGAAGCTCTGCTCCCTATCGATCTTCTCAAAATCAGAGCAATCTTCCTGGCCCTTCTTCGCTGGCAACCTCTTCTCGTCCGCAAGCCGGTCCGCATTCAGTCGGACAACGCCATGGCTGTGGAGTACATAAACCTTCATGGCGGCACGCGCAGCAACCAAGTGATGTCAGAAGGGGCCAAGATACTGCGCTGGGCAGAACAGTACGTTCCAGCAATCTCCGCTGTTCACATTCCAGGGGTGCAAAACTGGGCAGCCGACTTTGAGTCGCCAAAGCCTAGCGTCAGGCGAATGGTCTCTCCATTCCACAGTCTTCGATCAGATATGCCAGCGCTGGGGTTATCCGGATGTCGACCTCATGGCATCTCGGATGAACCACAAGGTTCCGCGTTTCGTAGCCAGGTCCAGGGACCCTCTAGCCGTCGCTTGCAACGCCCTAGTAATTCCGTGGTCCCAGTTCCAACTCCCTTATCTGTTTCCACCTCTTGCCTTGATCCCAAGAGTGGTCAAGAAGATAAAATCGGAAGGCGTGCCAGTGTTTCTTGTGGCTCCAGACTGGCCAAGAAGGCCTTGGTATGCGGAACTGGTGAACATGCTCGCGGACGTCCCCTGGAGGCTTCCAGACCGTCCGGATCTTCTCTCGCAAGGCCCCCTTTACCACGAGATTCTCGGTCTCTGAATTTAACGGCATGGCCGTTGAGGCCGCAACCTTAAGAGAATCAGGTTTTTTTCCAACCAGATGATTCAGACGATGGTCAAAGCCAGGAAACCAGCCTCTTCCCGCATCTACCATAGGCATTGGAAGGCCTTTTTCCGTTGGTGCAATGATAAGAGTCTTTCCAACGTCCTTTTCCATTCCGTCCATACTGGGTTTCTCCGGCCTGGCTTAGATTCGAGTCTGTCTCTCAGTACCCTCAAGAGCCAGGTTTCCGCTTTGTTTACCCTTTTTCAAAGGAAGCTCGCTTCTTTACTGCAGGTTCAGACATTTCTCCAATGAGTCGCTCATGTGGCCCCTCCTCATCATTCACCGATAGAACCGTGGGATCTCAATCTCGTTCTTAGCGCTCTCCAAAAAAAAAAGCGCCGTTTGAGCCCATCCAGGACATTCCTTTGTCTTTTCTTTCATGGAAGGTAACCTTTCTGATTGCCATAACATCCATCAGAAGAGTTTCTGAATTAGCGGCCCTGTCATGTCGTTCTCCTTAGCTGGTACTCCATCAGGATAAAGTCGTCCTCAGGCCCGTTCCTTCTTTTCTCCCAAAGGTGGTATCCTCCTTCCACATCAACGAGGATATCGTTCTTCCTTCATTTTGTCCTGCTCCTTCTCACCCTCTTGAGAAGTCACTCCACAAACTGGACGTTGTTAGAGCCTTGCGTGTTTATCTCGCTAGGACTGCTTCACTTCGTCAATTCGATTCATTGCTGGTCATCTCTGGTCACCGGAAAGGGCTTCCGGCATCCAAATCCACGATCGCTCGCTGGATTCGTTCTACTATTCTGGAAGCATACCGTCTTCAGGAAAAACGGCCGCCTCCGGGAGTGAGAACTCGCTCCACCCGGGTGGTGGCAGCTTCGTGGGTCGTTCGACACCAGGCTTCGGCTCTGCAAATTTGCAGGGCCGCGACCTGGTCGTTCTTGCATACGTTCGCGAGGTTCTACAGGGTTCATACCCAGGCTTCGTCCGATGCAGTCGTTGGTAGGAAGGTCCTGCAGGCGGCGGTGGCGCATCGACCGACCTAAGCCCTTCCTGTTCTTTCGTTCCTTATTGCTGTTCCCGCCCTTGGGACTGCTTTGGAACGTCCCATGGTAATCTGTGTCCCCCAATAAGGCGATAAAGAAAGATGGATTTTTGGTTCTTACCGTAAAATCTCTTTCTTGGAGCCTTCATTGGGGGACACAGCACCCTCCCTGTTTAAGTTGTACCGTGTTGGGTCCTTGAGTCCCTTGTTGGGTTGGTACATATGTTTATAGATCCGTGGCTTCTCCTACTGCTTTCTCACCAACTGAGGTACTTGGTATCTGTCGGTGGGTGTATACTGCCGGGGAGGAGTCAATTTTCTTGTTTTTTGCATAGTGTCAGCCTCCTAGCAGCAGCAGCAGCATACACCCATGGTAATCTGTGTCCCCCAATGAAGGCTCCAAGAAAGAGATTTTACGGTAAGAACCAAAAATCCATCTTTTCCATATCATGCCACACGTTCTGCATTGTGGCTTAGGATTTTCAGGTCCTACAGATGAGACTACGATTGTCCCGAATTGGACGGATCCGATTTTCAGATCAGTCAGATCTCTCGAATGAATGATCCAACCATCAGCATACCGTCTGGTTTGTAGTCTCTTTATGTGGAAACACTTTGAGATTTATATTACAAATATGATCCTTTTCCTAATTGTTGACAATGGGGAAGAGTTTTATGGACAAATGGATCCCCTATAAAATAGCAAAAAACTACAGTGACCTACGTTTTTGTTGACTCATATTTCCTAAGTCTTCGTATTATTCTAGGATTGTGTAGCTGAGTGGGTAATCCCACTTTGGTGCTTGTAGTGTTTTTGCTATGGCAAATTTTTTGGGGAAAAAAAGTACAGTAATGGGAGAGATTTATGAAATGATCTTTGTAGCCAATCATGGCGCAACTTTAATTTCCTATTCTGATGTTGAAAAATGAAAGCTATTCTTTAGTTGCTCTGGGCAACAGACTGATTTTTTGTTTTTTAGACCGTTTTTATAAATGTGCCCCATCTTTACTACTACAATCATATAGTCAGACTATTGTACGAGAGGGATGCCTAGGCCTCGCCTTCCTGGATGGTCATGTCCTACATTTATTTTCTGGTTAATGCTCTGAGGATCTTGTACTGCATGTCTGCCTGCTGCTGCTGCCATTGATTTCCCCCCCCCCTGTCACTTCTCTCATACATCTCCATTAACATTGTCTGGTGCACTGCAATCAGACCGTCAGCCATAGATGCATGCGGCCGCTCGCTTATCCGTGTTTTATTTCTGCATGCTTATGATCTATTTCACTTACTATATGATGATCAATAAAACTTGAATCCTCTGTGGCAGGTCATGATGACCCCAAACATGCAAGGCATTATCATGGCCATAGGTAAATCCAGGAATGTGTATGACAGGTGTGGGCCCGAGGCGGGGTTCTTTAAGGTACTGACTATACTCATGTTCTCATTTGTCGGCAGCATCCTGTTTTTTTGTGTCTTGAACATTCATATTGCATTGTGTCTCATAGTAAAGTGTGTATTGTGTGTTCATAGACTGCACATCACATTATCGGATATTTAGAAGACCCATTAAATGCAACCTGACTAAATCTGCCTCAACCTTGAGCTATGTAATGGACGACAGACTTGTTGCTAGGGAAGTTCTGCTTGACAACCTTAACTCATTGTTAGACATTGTATACCTATTAACCAGGGTGTGAGACATGAATTGGACTGATGGGCTGGAATGGCAAAGTAGGGGGAACTAGTTGCTCAATCTGGATAAACACTGATGGGGATACAGCACTCATTGGAGAGTCACGACTAGCTCATACAGCACTCATTGGAGAGTCACGGCTAGCTCATACAGCACTCATTGGAGAGTCACGGCTTGCTCCTTCAGCACTCATTGGAGAGTCACGGCTAGCTCATTCAGCACTCATCAGAAAGTCACGGCTAGCTCATGCAGCACTCGTTGGAGAGTCACGACTAGCTCATACAGCACTCGTTGGAGAGTCACGGCTAGCTCATACAGCACTCGTAGGAGAGTCAGGACTAGTTCATTCAGCACTCATTGGAGAGTCACGACTAGCTCATACAGCACTCGTTGGAGAGTCAGCTAGGTCATTCAGCACTCGTTGGAGAGTCAGGACTATCTCATTCAGCTCTCGTTGGAGAGTCACAGCTAGTTCATTCAGCACTCGTTGGAGAGTCACGACTAGCTCATACTGCACTCATTGGAGAGTCACGGCTAGTTCATTCAGCACTCGGAGAGTCAGGACTTTCTCATACAGCACTCATTGGAGAGTCATGGCTAGCTCCTTCAGCACTCATTGGAGAGTCACGGCTAGCTCATACAGCACTCATCGGAAAGTCACGGCTAGCTCATGCAGCACTCGTTGGAGAGTCACGACTAGCTCATACAGCACTCATCGGAAAGTCACGGCTAGCTCATACAGCACTCATTGGAGAGTCACGGCTAGTTCATTCAGCACTCGTTGGAGAGTCACGACTAGCTCATACAGCACTCATTGGAGAGTCAGGACTATCTCATTCAGCACTCGTTGGAGAGTCAGGACTATCTCATTCAGCACTCGTTGGAGAGTCAGGACTATCTCATTCAGCACTCGTTGGAGAGTCAGGACTATCTCATTCAGCACTCGTTGGAGAGTCAGGACTATCTCATTCAGCACTCGTTGGAGAGTCAGGACTATCTCATTCAGCACTCGTTGGAGAGTCAGGACTATCTCATTCAGCACTCGTTGGAGAGTCAGGACTATCTCATTCAGCACTCGTTGGAGAGTCAGGACTATCTCATTCAGCACTCGTTGGAGAGTCAGGACTATCTCATTCAGCACTCGTTGGAGAGTCAGGACTATCTCATTCAGCACTCGTTGGAGAGTCAGGACTATCTCATTCAGCACTCGTTGGAGAGTCAGGACTATCTCATTCAGCACTCGTTGGAGAGTCAGGACTATCTCATTCAGCACTCGTTGGAGAGTCAGGACTATCTCATTCAGCACTCGTTGGAGAGTCAGGACTATCTCATTCAGCACTCGTTGGAGAGTCAGGACTATCTCATTCAGCACTCGTTGGAGAGTCAGGACTATCTCATTCAGCACTCGTTGGAGAGTCAGGACTATCTCATTCAGCACTCGTTGGAGAGTCAGGACTATCTCATTCAGCACTCGTTGGAGAGTCAGGACTATCTCATTCAGCACTCGTTGGAGAGTCAGGACTATCTCATTCAGCACTCGTTGGAGAGTCAGGACTATCTCATTCAGCACTCGTTGGAGAGTCAGGACTATCTCATTCAGCACTCGTTGGAGAGTCAGGACTATCTCATTCAGCACTCGTTGGAGAGTCAGGACTATCTCATTCAGCACTCGTTGGAGAGTCAGGACTAGCTCATTCAGCACTCGTTGGAGAGTCAGGACTAGCTCATTCAGCACTCGTTGGAGAGTCAGGACTAGCTCATTCAGCACTCGTTGGAGAGTCAGGACTAGCTCATTCAGCACTCGTTGGAGAGTCAGGACTAGCTCATTCAGCACTCGTTGGAGAGTCAGGACTAGCTCATTCAGCACTCGTTGGAGAGTCAGGACTATCTCATTCAGCACTCGTTGGAGAGTCAGGACTATCTCATTCAGCACTCGTTGGAGAGTCAGGACTATCTCATTCAGCACTCGTTGGAGAGTCAGGACTATCTCATTCAGCACTCGTTGGAGAGTCAGGACTATCTCATTCAGCACTCGTTGGAGAGTCAGGACTATCTCATTCAGCACTCGTTGGAGAGTCAGGACTATCTCATTCAGCACTCGTTGGAGAGTCAGGACTATCTCATTCAGCACTCGTTGGAGAGTCAGGACTATCTCATTCAGCACTCGTTGGAGAGTCAGGACTATCTCATTCAGCACTCGTTGGAGAGTCAGGACTATCTCATTCAGCACTCGTTGGAGAGTCAGGACTATCTCATTCAGCACTCGTTGGAGAGTCAGGACTATCTCATTCAGCACTCGTTGGAGAGTCAGGACTATCTCATTCAGCACTCGTTGGAGAGTCAGGACTATCTCATTCAGCACTCGTTGGAGAGTCAGGACTATCTCATTCAGCACTCGTTGGAGAGTCAGGACTATCTCATTCAGCACTCGTTGGAGAGTCAGGACTATCTCATTCAGCACTCGTTGGAGAGTCAGGACTATCTCATTCAGCACTCGTTGGAGAGTCAGGACTATCTCATTCAGCACTCGTTGGAGAGTCAGGACTATCTCATTCAGCACTCGTTGGAGAGTCAGGACTATCTCATTCAGCACTCGTTGGAGAGTCAGGACTATCTCATTCAGCACTCGTTGGAGAGTCAGGACTATCTCATTCAGCACTCGTTGGAGAGTCAGGACTATCTCATTCAGCACTCGTTGGAGAGTCAGGACTATCTCATTCAGCACTCGTTGGAGAGTCAGGACTATCTCATTCAGCACTCGTTGGAGAGTCAGGACTATCTCATTCAGCACTCGTTGGAGAGTCAGGACTATCTCATTCAGCACTCGTTGGAGAGTCAGGACTATCTCATTCAGCACTCGTTGGAGAGTCAGGACTATCTCATTCAGCACTCGTTGGAGAGTCAGGACTATCTCATTCAGCACTCGTTGGAGAGTCAGGACTATCTCATTCAGCACTCGTTGGAGAGTCAGGACTATCTCATTCAGCACTCGTTGGAGAGTCAGGACTATCTCATTCAGCACTCGTTGGAGAGTCAGGACTATCTCATTCAGCACTCGTTGGAGAGTCAGGACTATCTCATTCAGCACTCGTTGGAGAGTCAGGACTATCTCATTCAGCACTCGTTGGAGAGTCAGGACTATCTCATTCAGCACTCGTTGGAGAGTCAGGACTATCTCATTCAGCACTCGTTGGAGAGTCAGGACTATCTCATTCAGCACTCGTTGGAGAGTCAGGACTATCTCATTCAGCACTCGTTGGAGAGTCAGGACTATCTCATTCAGCACTCGTTGGAGAGTCAGGACTATCTCATTCAGCACTCGTTGGGAGAGTCAGGACTATCTCATTCAGCACTCGTTGGAGAGTCAGGACTATCTCATTCAGCACTCGTTGGAGAGTCAGGACTATCTCATTCAGCACTCGTTGGAGAGTCAGGACTATCTCATTCAGCACTCGTTGGAGAGTCAGGACTATCTCATTCAGCACTCGTTGGAAGAGTCAGGACTATCTCATTCAGCACTCGTTGGAGAGTCAGGACTATCTCAATTCAGCACTGTTGGACTATCTCATTCAGCACTGTGGAGAGTCAGGACTATCTCATTCAGCACTCGTTGGAGAGTCAGGACTATCTCATTCAGCACTCGTTGGAGAGTCAGGACTATCTCATTCAGCACTCGTTGGAGAGTCAGGACTATCTCATTCAGCACTCGTTGGAGAGTCAGGACTATCTCATTCAGCACTCGTTGGAGAGTCAGGACTATCTCATTCAGCACTCGTTGGAGAGTCAGGACTATCTCATTCAGCACTCGTTGGAGAGTCAGGACTATCTCATTCAGCACTCGTTGGAGAGTCAGGACTATCTCATTCAGCACTCGTTGGAGAGTCAGGACTATCTCATTCAGCACTCGTTGGAGAGTCAGGACTATCTCATTCAGCACTCGTTGGAGAGTCAGGACTATCTCATTCAGCACTCGTTGGAGAGTCAGGACTATCTCATTCAGCACTCGTTGGAGAGTCAGGACTATCTCATTCAGCACTCGTTGGAGAGTCAGGACTATCTCATTCAGCACTCGTTGGAGAGTCAGGACTATCTCATTCAGCACTCGTTGGAGAGTCAGGACTATCTCATTCAGCACTCGTTGGAGAGTCAGGACTATCTCATTCAGCACTCGTTGGAGAGTCAGGACTATCTCATTCAGCACTCGTTGGAGAGTCAGGACTATCTCATTCAGCACTCGTTGGAGAGTCAGGACTATCTCATTCAGCACTCGTTGGAGAGTCAGGACTATCTCATTCAGCACTCGTTGGAGAGTCAGGACTATCTCATTCAGCACTCGTTGGAGAGTCAGGACTATCTCATTCAGCACTCGTTGGAGAGTCAGGACTATCTCATTCAGCACTCGTTGGAGAGTCAGGACTATCTCATTCAGCACTCGTTGGGAGAGTCAGGACTATCTCATTCAGCACTCGTTGGAGAGTCAGGACTATCTCATTCAGCACTCGTTGGAGAGTCAGGACTATCTCATTCAGCACTCGTTGGAGAGTCAGGACTATCTCATTCAGCACTCGTTGGAGAGTCAGGACTATCTCATTCAGCACTCGTTGGAGAGTCAGGACTATCTCATTCAGCACTCGTTGGAGAGTCAGGACTATCTCATTCAGCACTCGTTGGAGAGTCAGGACTATCTCATTCAGCACTCGTTGGAGAGTCAGGACTATCTCATTCAGCACTCGTTGGAGAGTCAGGACTATCTCATTCAGCACTCGTTGGAGAGTCAGGACTATCTCATTCAGCACTCGTTGGAGAGTCAGGACTATCTCATTCAGCACTCGTTGGAGAGTCAGGACTATCTCATTCAGCACTCGTTGGAGAGTCAGGACTATCTCATTCAGCACTCGTTGGAGAGTCAGGACTATCTCATTCAGCACTCGTTGGAGAGTCAGGACTATCTCATTCAGCACTCGTTGGAGAGTCAGGACTATCTCATTCAGCACTCGTTGAGAGTCAGGACTATCTCATTCAGCACTCGTTGGAGAGTCAGGACTATCTCATTCAGCACTCGTTGGAGAGTCAGGACTATCTCATTCAGCACTCGTTGGAGAGTCAGGACTATCTCATTCAGCACTCGTTGGAGAGTCAGGACTATCTCATTCAGCACTCGTTGGAGAGTCAGGACTATCTCATTCAGCACTCGTTGGAGAGTCAGGACTATCTCATTCAGCACTCGTTGGAGAGTCAGGACTATCTCATTCAGCACTCGTTGGAGAGTCAGGACTATCTCATTCAGCACTCGTTGGAGAGTCAGGACTATCTCATTCAGCACTCGTTGGAGAGTCAGGACTAGCTCATTCAGCACTCGTTGGAGAGTCAGGACTAGCTCATTCAGCACTCGTTGGAGAGTCAGGACTAGCTCATTCAGCACTCGTTGGAGAGTCAGGACTAGCTCATTCAGCACTCGTTGGAGAGTCAGGACTAGCTCATTCAGCACTCGTTGGAGAGTCAGGACTAGCTCATTCAGCACTCGTTGGAGAGTCAGGACTAGCTCATTCAGCACTCGTTGGAGGTCAGGATAGCTCATTCAGCACTCGTTGGAGAGTCAGGACTATCTCATTCAGCACTCGTTGGAGAGTCAGGACTAGCTCATTCAGCACTCGTTGGAGAGTCAGGACTAGCTCATTCAGCACTCGTTGGAGAGTCAGGACTAGCTCATTCAGCACTCGTTGGAGAGTCAGGACTAGCTCATTCAGCACTCGTTGGAGAGTCAGGACTAGCTCATTCAGCACTCGTTGGAGAGTCAGGACTAGCTCATTCAGCACTCGTTGGAGAGTCAGGACTAGCTCATTCAGCACTCGTTGGAGAGTCAGGACTAGCTCATTCAGCACTCGTTGGAGAGTCAGGACTAGCTCATTCAGCACTCGTTGGAGAGTCAGGACTAGCTCATTCAGCACTCGTTGGAGAGTCAGGACTAGCTCATTCAGGACTAGCATCAGCCTCGTTGGAGAGTCAGGACTAGCTCATTCAGCACTCGTTGGAGAGTCAGGACTAGCTCATTCAGCACTCGTTGGAGAGTCAGGACTAGCTCATTCAGCACTCGTTGGAGAGTCAGGACTAGCTCATTCAGCACTCGTTGGAGAGTCAGGACTAGCTCATTCAGCACTCGTTGGAGAGTCAGGACTAGCTCATTCAGCACTCGTTGGAGAGTCAGGACTAGCTCATTCAGCACTCGTTGGAGAGTCAGGACTAGCTCATTCAGCACTCGTTGGAGAGTCAGGACTAGCTCATTCAGCACTCGTTGGAGAGTCAGACTAGCTCATTCAGCACTCGTTGGAGAGTCAGGACTAGCTCATTCAGCACTCGTTGGAGAGTCAGGACTAGCTCATTCAGCACTCGTTGGAGAGTCAGGACTAGCTCATTCAGCACTCGTTGGAGAGTCAGGACTAGCTCATTCAGCACTCGTTGGAGAGTCAGGACTAGCTCATTCAGCACTCGTTGGAGAGTCAGGACTAGCTCATTCAGCACTCGTTGGAGAGTCAGGACTAGCTCATTCAGCACTCGTTGGAGAGTCAGGACTAGCTCATTCAGCACTCGTTGGAGAGTCAGGACTAGCTCATTCAGCACTCGTTGGAGAGTCAGGACTAGCTCATTCAGCACTCGTTGGAGAGTCAGGACTAGCTCATTCAGCACTCGTTGGAGAGTCAGGACTAGCTCATTCAGCACTCGTTGGAGAGTCAGGACTAGCTCATTCAGCACTCGTTGAGAGTCAGGACTAGCTCATTCAGCACTCGTTGGAGAGTCTAGGACTAGCTCATTCAGCACTCGTTGGAGAGTCAGGACTAGCTCATTCAGCACGTCGTTGGAGAGTCAGGACTAGCTCATTCAGCACTCGTTGGAGTGTCAGGACTAGCTCATTCGCACTCGTTGGAGAGTCAGGACTAGCTCATTCAGCACTCGTTGGAGAGTCAGGACTAGCTCATTCAGCACTCGTTGGAGAGTCAGGACTAGCTCATTCAGCACTCGTTGGAGAGTCAGGAATAGCTCATTCAGCCTCGTTGGAGAGTCAGGACTAGCTCATTCAGCACTCGTTGGAGAGGTCAGGACTAGCTCATTCAGCACTCGTTGGAGAGTCAGGACTAGCTCATTCAGCACTCGTTGGAGAGTCAGGACTAGCT